>NW_007577935.1:337715-441842 GCF_000690725.1 Stegastes partitus | reverse complement strand
GCCCGGTGTCAGCTGGAAAAGGCTCCACGGGATAAAAGGGGATCCGGCTAATAGACGGATGGAACATTAGAAGAGAACAGGAATTGTAAACATGGACAGAGAACATTGCAGCAACATGAGAGAATGCCTTTTATTGATAAAAACATTGATTCTAAAACCTCCTTTTGAGAGCAATATGTCCAAACATTCACGCTCGTTTTTGACATCCAGAAAAGAGTAAATTTGATGTTACTTTTTCAGTGAATGGCATAAAAGCTTTCTGACATTTCTTCAAAAAAACAATTTTTCTTCGCCTTTTCTTCTTGAAACTGAGTTAGTGTCACTGATTAGTATCGATTCTACATAATAATGAAGATTTTTACATCATGTACAGCCGGGGAATCCTTTACTTTCTATTGGATTTCTGCAAAGTCATTTCGAAGGGATTCATCAGCGTGTCTCTATAAAATATACCCCTCGAATTGTTCGGCTTGTCGATTCGTGTCTCATTTGAATTCCTTTTAACTATCTGATCGAGTCGTACAATTACCATTAATCATCTCTCAAGTCCTGCTGTTACAGAGGTTATATCAACTCTTAATTTAATCTTCTTCCCGTCTGCTCTTTTGCTCTGTGATCAGCAGAGGATTTCAGCTCAATCAAGACTTGAAATCAGAGGATCCATTAAACATTATATTGGCGCGCAATCAGGTCTAATTTCATTGCGGATGTTGTCTTATAGAGCAAAAATACGTTCTGGTGTTGTTGTTTTTTTGTTAGTTTCGCACATATATATATACAGTGTTCCTGCAGCACAACTCTGCTTCAAAGCCCTGCACATTTCCTCCCAGTTGAAATGCTATCGAGTTCCCGGCTTGTGCTCAGGTTTCCTATAGCGCTCAGTTGGCAGGTGGTGATTTTTAAAAAAATGCTTCATGACAGGTCACCCATTGCGTCGCTATGCTTGTCTCATATAATTTTTTTCCTACGCCCCACCCTCAACTCTGGCCACCTTTTAGTCGTAACATCTCTATGACTCCCGTGCTTTTTCCCTTTTTACCTTGCTGCCAAAGAACCGCTTAGAAAGACCGCAGTTGTCTTGTGCTATACTACTCACGCTTAATAGAAGATTTCCAGCAGTGTAACATGATGCCGTCAGGCCCTAACTGCAGAGGACTGGCTCAGGCCCCATCCAGCAGCGTGAGCTTATATGCCAGCGCCAGTCAGATTATCATTAAAGACAAAAGCAGGAGTGTTCAACCCCGTGCTTACCCGGTGTCACACGCTCATTACGGAACACCGCTGCTCAATGCTAAAAATACAATAAGAAAATTAGTCTAATTTGCCAGTGCATTTGCTCGATCATTAGCTTGTTTGGCCTGCCTTTTAATGCCGCTGAATGTCTGATTGGCTATTACAATAATCGAGGTGCGGACCATTTAAAAGTGAAATGGACTACCGGCGTAGCAACCTATGAGGGATGCAGGTATTTGTGTAAAGTTATTTCCCTCTTTTTCAGAGCAGTGATAATATGTAAGCCAGGAAGTGAAGCCGTATGTACTTCACACACATGCAAAACAAACAAAACAAAATCAAACAAATACAGTAAGAATAAATTACAATATTAAACACGGCACAGGGAGAAAGAAAGAGAGAGGGAGAAACCAAAATATATTACAAGGATAAAAGTCTGTGCCTGTAAATGTGGGTTTTTGGAGCCATTTAAAACAGTCCAAAGATGGGGGACGATGATTGCAGATGGTGGTGGGAAACTAAAGGTTAGAGCTCCAGAGGCCTCGAGTCTCTGCATTGACTGCGAACACGTGGGTGAATAAGAAGTCCTCTCCTCTCCCTTTGCAGCGACGGAAGGTGCTGTTGAGCAAGAATGGCGGCGGGGCAGCTCGGCGCAGAGAGAGACCACTGAATATGTATCAGTTACAAGGGTGCTTTTGTATAGCTGCCCTTTGTTCTGCCCTTCCTAAAGAGGAGAGCAGCGGAAAGAAAAGAAGATCTCAATAGAGCCGCGACGACATGAAATGATTTATTAGTCGCTCCACGTAAAATATCGTCTGGCAACTATTATGATAATGATTAATCATTTAAAGGCATTCCAGCAGAAAGTGACAAACATAACCCAGTTCCTGCCTGTGGATGGGTGTTTTTCACAATATTCTGACATTTTATAAAACAAGCAATCAATCAAGTGAGAAATAATCACAGTCGCAGCCTTAAAGCTATGACATTATTAGTATTACAATTATATCATTTTATATTAAATTTGTGACATTCTTAGTCAAGGAGCCTAATGGATCACAAATTGCTGCTGCCTGTGGAGATTTTTTGGCAGTCGTTGCTCAATTAATGTATGTAGTCTGCGCTGTGGGATGTTGAATGTGTGTTTTTAACCCTCTGAACCTTAAGCAGATTGTGCATTTTACTGTCACACTTTTGTTCACTGAGGGTTCACTAGAACATAAAGTCCTGCACTTGTTTGCAAACAGCAAAACCATGGCGAGATGTAGATTTATTTTTTTTTTTTTTACACTTGTCTCTTATCTTCTTTGTGTAAACACTGCCTGCAGTTCAGCCCAGTTCTGCCAAAAAGTGCCTCAATTTTTGTGGCACGACTGATGGTTGCAGCTGAGCCACTAATTGCTTTCTGGATGCGTTAAAAAACGAAGAATTTTTTGTTTTTTACAGAATCTGTTTTGGGTAAACAGTTTATTTTGGCAAGTTTTCAATTGGAGCAGGTAGAGTAAAATGAAATATAATGATTTTAAGCTGAAATTTGGCTAAGTTACCCAACTAAGTAGCAGCAATCACTGTTTTGCAGTAAACGGACTGACAATTTTATTTAATTTTTTACTGTTTGTGATCTTTGGAGTGCCAGCTTTTTTTTTTTTTCCCTCCTGACTCTATTTTATTGGAATATATAAGCACAGCAGTGTGCAGAGCATGGCATTGCAGAAAAAGACCATATCCTGCAAGCATCCCCTGGAAGAATAAATGTGGAAAAGACATTGAAGAGACACAGCACCACACACTCATTACAGTATGTGTATAAAATGGAGCCTTTACCAGCATGCTGTATTATAAAACGTAGCCATTGTTCTTGTCGCTTTTAAAGATTTATCACGGAAAATGTATTCAGCAGTCGCCTATTCGTCTTCTCTGATGGCCTCATTGAAATTTTGTTTTTATTTTATGTGCTGACTGCAAAAGTTCTTTTCGTACCGAGAGCCCTCCGCTGATAACATTTCTCTATATACGCAGAATACAGTCCGACCACAAGCCACGAAATTGGATTGTAGCGGCAGTAATTCCTTTGAAGTGTAAGGACTTTAAAGATCACTTGTGACTTGCTGCCTCGGTAGCCTTGGGAGCCTGTGCATGTTTTTAAGGGGCCCAGAGTCCAAATGCAGCTGCCCTTCTGCACTTGCTTCATGCATTTCAGTTGTTCTTATAAAAACCTCAGCTCTCATGTTACAGCGTCTCTAAGTGCTGCTTTAATATAATGTTGCCGAGCGCAAATGGGAAATCACGTATGTGTGATGTACACATAAAAGACACTTGTGGGTATGGTTAAAAAGGCCGGTAATGATATAGAAGCTTTATCATGCTCAGTAGAATAACGCCTGGCTGCAGTATAATGGGCTGCTACTGACCTATTTGGACACTATAATAATGTCCCAGTGGAATGTAGAGTATAAAGGACTAAACTTGCTGAGATGCCTGGACATTATAGGGACCTATAGAGCTGGGAAATATAATATAAAGTTTATAAAAGCTGCTAGAGCCGAGCTTTCTGAAAGAGGACGACTGATGTATTCTTTTCGAAGATGCACTAATACTATAGACACTCGGATGATTGCATTTGATGTAATCTGTGTAAAAGGGCAATTCTGTCTTTAAAACAAAGCTGTTTGATGCAATGCAGCACCTGGCATTATATAACTTTAAGAACGGCACTGCTACACTATTCCTTAAAAAAAAAAAAATCTGTGTCGCATCGTCCTTTATCTTCGGGAAGGTGCCAGCGCAAGTAGGACTTGATATATTTCAAACGTGATCATGTGCTGTCCAGTTCAGTTTAGCTATGGCCAGCCTGGCGGCGGTACTCGATTCCGTTGTCACTGTAAATTCACTCTCCCCGAAGCGTCTTTGGCATCATCACTTGTGTGCACGTGTCTACCTCTCCATCCTTTTCACACCCCTGCATCTTCTCCCTTCTGTCTGCTTTAGGAAGCGTTTTGCCTTTTTTTTTTTTTTTTTTCGCTTATTCCTCATTCGCGGCGCAGCTCTTTTGTTCTTTTGCCTGTTATATCACCTATACTCTGGAAATTTTTTGACTAGGAGGAAACTAAACATCAACCTCCCAGTGTTTTTCTGGGTCAAGTGCAAAATGAAATACAGTAGGACTAGTCAGGGATGCACCAGTGCTGGTTTCTATGGTAACTGCAGGGCTGTATTTAGTGCAGTTGTTTCACTGCGCCTGGCTCTCTGTTTTCAACCAGGCGAGGAGGGAAGAGTGAGGACCGTTCCCAAGGGGGCTGAGCAGAAAGTGGGGCAACATCTCCCGTCACCGTCAAACAAAATCTTTCAGCTTGAGAAGGGATCATGTCATGAATTCCTTACCTTTATTTATTTATTTTTTTTCAGAGACAGATGATGCACAGAGGTGGTACGCGCAATCAAACACCCGCAGTCAAAGATGTTAACAGACATCACTTATCTGTTGACTCAAACTTCTGACCTTTCAAGTTGGTACCTTTCTACTGCGTACTGTTGGGAATAAACGACTGAAAACTTGAATGTTGTCAGCGTGCGCACTGGTAAACAAATGCCTGCCGCTGTTTGGGTTGAAGCAAATATTCGAAATCAGAACGATGATGAATAAAATCATTTTGACCAGAGGTTTGTCTGCTATGAAAGACTCCGCTGCACTCACAGTGAAAGAAAGAGACTGACTGACACCTGGGTTCTGGGAAATCACAGCCCACCATTGAAGTGACTGGTTAAATCACACAGGGAAGACTTTTAACAGCGAAAACAGGCTGATACGAAGGTTCGTTTAGGGTGCCGTTTGTTTGGCGTGAATCCAAAAATCTCTGCAGAAGCTCTCTCAAAGGAATTTCATGGAGTTTGTGACCTCTAGTAGTTGTGTAGAGTAGTTCCTTATGAGCGGGTTATGAGCATTTGGCACAGTGCGTGGTTCTTACAGGAGTTTCACATTTTTATGAATCAACAGGTCAACAGTGAAAGCAGCTTTTGAATGAAAGCGAGAAAAACATTAATTATCCCAGCATTTAACCCCGAGCAGATTCTGGGGATTTTCTTTGCTTCTGACGCATTTTTACTTACGGTGGGCTTATTTTTCTTTGCAATATAAAGTCCTGCACCACTGAGATAGATAGATAGATAGATAGATAGATAGATAGATAGATAGATAGATAGATAGATAGATATTCAGAAAAAACAAGTAGGTCTAAAAAATCTAAATAACAGTATTCAAGTGCTCACAGTTATTACCAACACTGGGGAAAAAAATAGTGAGTCTACAAATTATAGATGTTTGACGGCTTGTATTTTAAATTTGTTTTCCTGCTTGTCAACTATGCTCTGTGTAAACACAGCCTACAGTTCAACCCAACCGGAAAGTCTGAACATAAGGCAAAGCTCAGAATTGGTTTTCAGGTTCATTGTTGGTGATTTTTTTTAAACGGGGATACATGGAATAAAGCGATTTTCTGTTTGTCACAGGTGCGTAGTTCAATGATTCATTCTGTTTTCACAGTTGTTGGTTCTGATAAATTGTGTAATTCTGGCAATTCTTTAAAAAGATAACATGCCTTTCAAACCCACTGATGGGTTTTGGAGTTTAAAGGTTTAAACAACATTATGATAATCCTCCCCAAAGATGAAATAAAACTAGTTGTGCCAGCCATTTTGTAATTATTTACAAAATGAAAAAGACTGGCTGTTGCCGTTGTGATGTTTGGGCTTTGTAAGACGTGCAGAAACTCGATGTAACGGCTGTGAGACTACACACTGGAGTCTGTGTGCTCAGTAAGTAGTGGCTGTCTTTCTTTTTTCTTTTTTTTTTTCCCTCCAATTTGTTCTAACATGTAATTTTTCCACAAACATGACATGGGTGTTAGTATACCCACCGTCTCATTAGGTGTGCATTTGTTTGATAGCTATTTCTAAGGAAATCAATGAAAACGTTTCTCTTTGTGAATAATCACACTGTGTAGTTTATAATGAACAGCCTATTAAATACTTAATTATGGAGCGTTTTCCAGACATTTTCAGGGTCACTGCATTAGGCGCAATAAAAATAAATTAAGACTTGCACACCCGAGCAATTAGGTCACTCTGTTTTCAAATAATTTAGTTCTGCATAAATGAATGATTTACAGGACATCTGGCCACATGCTTCACATGTTTCCCAGCTCCAAACCTCTGGCAGAAAGACAGCATCCCCCCCTCTTTTTTTTAAATCAATTATATATAATATCAGCCTGCTGCTTGTGAGAAACATGTGACTTGTCAAAACACAAAGGTGCACTTTAGTGTCAGGTGACGGCAGGATGCGGGAAGACAAGTAGAGGAAGTTCAAAGCCGGAGCACTTTGGGACATAGTATTTAAATTAGGCTGGAGTGAAAGTACGACTAGAGAAAGTCTACAGCTGTTTGAAGTGTGACAGGATTCCAGCTTCTACACTTTGCATTTAATTTCAGGTTTAGGACCACCGCAGACATGTCATAGAAACCAATTTTAACTATTTGAACACATGCTTATTAATTAGGCATTGTGTAAACAAAACACTCACAGCAGTGCCGCCGTCAGTGTTGATTTTAATACTCGACATAAGTTAACTCTCGCCGTTACCTTGTGAAATACTTGTGTTATTCGCCAGTTTTATAATAAGACTTTCTCGATAAGCTTTTATAAACATTTTAGCGCTGCGGTTTCTCACGCCGGGGCTGGCTGGTGCTGTTCCTTAATTCGAGCGGCAAATTAATTATCTGAATTAGCAGTTGAATTAAGGGTTCTGCCCTATAAATGCAATAAGCAAACATGATAACAAAATGAAATGGTTTATGAATAATGCAAACAGGAAGGTGTTGGGAGGGAAATGAAGCCAAAGTAATAATTGAAAAAAAGACATCTAATGTATGTACATATGGGAGTGCTTCAGTAAAGACAACCATTATATTCAGGTTTTGTTTTTTTTTGCTCCTTTAAACCTAAACTGAAGGTTTTGTGACTTCAGATGAGCAAGGAGAGCAGTCAGTGCCTTGGACAACATGTTTAAGACAACATAAAAGTAGATGTGCAACATTTTAAGTTAATTTTCCAAATGCAATCAATCCGAAACATCAACGACAATTATCTTGAAGTGAATGTGGAATTCTGTGCTCAGACAGTACATGTTAACGTCACAAGAGATATATAGAATTGTGTTTTTTTCTTCCAATATTGATGCTCTGTGCCAGCAGAATGGTGTCAATGCAGTTTTTCTGCTACATTCATTGACTCACGACGTTTCAGCATCCAGTCCTCTCTGTGTAAAATCGTTCTGTCACACAAATAGTAATTGTCTTTGGCATTGTTTCCTGCTTTCTGCTCTCTACACTTAGCTAATCTTCATTCATAAAGCCACCACTGACACCACCAACATATCCCACGTGTGATTCACCCTAATTTTGTTCGAAAGCAGTGGGAAGCCTTTTATTGTAACGCCACCTCGAAACAATGCCAGCGAGCGACGCTCAAGTCGAGCTGAGAAAACTTCATATCTTTTAGAAAGCAGAGCGAGCTAGAACAAAGTGACATGTTCTCTCAAGAGCTGCGATGATGTTTGAGCAGCTGAGCGTTAAAATAAATAAAAAATAACGCACCGGAGCTTGGTTTTGGTTTGTGAGCAAAAAAAAAAGAAAAACATAAAACCGAACCATGCACAGGTGAAATGGTGGGATGAAACACCACAGTAGGTTTACATAAAGCTCAAACCAGCATGTAATGCGCACCTGTGGACATGCAGTGGGCAGCTTGCCATTTCTCTGCAGTGCTGCTCACGGCTCAGCTCTGTTTGTATGATCTATATCTGCGCAAAATACCAATAACCCTGCACGAGGAGCTCTGTGAAATGTAAAAATGTATGTAATTTTCGTTCCAAGTACTTGAAGCAAGACGTTATTGATTCGAGTGAACCGCTCCATACAAAAGATTGTGTATATTCTGGACATTTCTCAGAGTGAAAGACAGTTTTATTGGAGAAACTGTTCCGACGTTAGTCAGGTGAATTTATATATTTCATAACATTGCAGGGCCTTAACCTTAACATGTGAATTTCTTATTGAAAATTGTATCATTAATCTATTTTTTTAAAATTTTTATTTTAAATCGGAGAGCACTTTGCCTAAACGTCTTTGCTGTATTAATAACAGTGACTTGACTTGACGAGCAAACCAAAGGACCCCATGTGAAAAATGCAGACAAATGTTGAAGAGTCTTTGGCAAAAAAGTGGCGTTTGACGGAAAAATGAACCAAGTGCACGAGTACATTTACATTAATTTAGCTTTCTTTTAGTAAAATTTGCAAACTGTCCTTTGGAATCAAATCACAAACACAAGCATCGACACAAACAGCTGCAGCTTCACATGTCGCCTCATGCATGCGTACGGCTCGGAGTGGGGTCATTTAGCGGTCTTTACAGTTTCAGAATGACATTAATGTGATATTACAGACAACAGTTCCGAGATTAAATACGCACCCCTCCCTCTGGGAACTCGACAAACCTTTTCTTTCATGTGAAATTTATCATCTCTGGATGCGCAGACGTTGGTCGAGACATTGATGAATGCTCATTTGTTGCATTAATGTTACATTAGTGCTAATGTTCATAATTCTTTTTCCATTATTATTATCTTGCTATCTGTCTTTTGTGCAACAGTGGAGGGCATTTTGCCACTTTAGATGAATTTCTACACATTACGTGTAAATGTTGTACTTTTTACATTCATTTGACACCTGCAATTACTGCTGTCAGATGCTGCATTTATGATAATGATTAATTGTTAGAGAATAAGCTCATCAACAACATTAAAAAAAAAAAATAGCAGGTATGACATTAAAATGCTCATTACATATAATTGTATTCAAAGTAATAATATAACAATAATTAGAATATAACCTCAAGGCTATTTTTCCACATGAGTGTTTTTCATTCTTTTGCTCCGTCTGCACTTAATTCTGATGCTCACTGCAGGACAGAATAACAGAGTATTTTTACGTCGCGGCGTGGCCAAGTAAAGGACCATACTTTTTCGTGAGTTGTAGACAAAGAGAGGATATTCCTGGAGATAATGTCTCCTGTTTGATTTATAATGAGTGAATTTGTAGAGGAGTAATCTACTTTTGAGACGCTCGGGGGCCGAGCACAGAGCTGTACGACTGCGAATAAAACCACCCCCGGACTACAGAGCTGTCATTAATCAGGCCCTTAGCTGACAGTCCAATGCCTGCTGCTACGCTCCCTTCAGACCCCGTTGCAGGATATTTATGTTGATTGTCTGTACTCGCTCTTTCCCCTCCGTCCTCTCCCATCCACTTCCTCCTTGTCATTAATTAAAAGCATGTTGCGAATTTTCGACACGCGGCCCCTCTTTAAAAAATATGCAGGCTAATTTTCCCATCGGGCTGTTTTCGGCTCGTCTCCTTTTGTTCCGGAGTCTGTCTCTCTCTGTCAGCGACGAGGGCCAAACATGCCACAACACACTCTTCTTTCAGTCCAACTCTGGACAGCGTGACTAGTTCTTCGGGATACCAAACGGCTCCGTTTAGCGATGGTGAAGGGACTAATTTCCCCTTGTTGTGATCCTTGTTTTAAGCTGCGTTCAGCACACATAGTCATCAGTGCGTTTGCAGCCACTAAGCTTATGGGAAGTGTGACTTACTATGCTGAGATGAGCAGTATCTGACTGTGACAGCGTGTGGTGTTAGACAAGGGACGGCAAAGTGTCATTTTCAAAATAACACTGTCACGAGGAAGCGGTTAAGTGGCCACTGCTGAAGTATGTAGATTACTCCGACTTGTCCAGGATGAAAACTATAAAAGTAGAGCAGAGAAGAGCACACTGTACCACGTAGGAACCCCTTTAAAACAAACCAGAGTGATTCTTGGAATAATAAAAAAGTAAGAAAAAAATAAAAATCTCTAGTCTTTTTTATGTTTGTGCAAACACACCACTTTACTCACCTCTGCCAAAGATGCAGGTTGCTTTCATAAGACAACTGAAAGAGCTCCCTGTCAGAAGAGTGCTCCATTAGTGCTACACCCACACTGCTCTTTTCTCAGACGTTCAAGGTGTATCATTTATGGATTCTGCCATTGTTTGCATATGCAGCAGCTCCTCTGGAATCAGCCGCAGAAATTGTCAAAGATGGGAAGCTTTTCATTCCTCGTCATACGGCGCCTTTTTTTTTTTTTTTTTTAATGCTGCCATTGGAGTGCAGCAGAGAATCTTGATTCCATGGCAGACAGATGCCAACTTTCATCCCTTTTGAGTTTCCTTTGCAGCGGCACCATGTTGACTGAGAACATAAATTCAAAGTGAGCCTGAAAGTCAATCTCGTGGGGGTTTGACAGGCAGAATATCCAAGCCCTATATGCACCTTTTGATCAATTCTCTGGGTGTATATTAAGATTGACGTTTTCTTAAACTTAATGAGCCTTCAGTTGGAATTTCATGAAAAGTGAACTGTCTGGGGTTTTTTTTAAGTGTTTTAATTTGATTTAATAAGCATGAGGATTTCTTGTATCTTCAGCTACGTTTCACGCGGGAGCTGTTTCAGGAGATCTCGGTGCTGCTCGTGTAGGTGCTTCTCTGCCGTGGGAGGGGATATGCTGCCTCTGGGCGAGCGTTAAAATCATCAAACAAAACACACAATATGCCCAAAGCTGGCTGTTCTCCAGAAGTTTAGAGGGCATTGTGTGGAAAATATGTTTATGGTCTCGTGAAACCACTCAGATTTCAAGGAAATGGTTAAGATTTATTAAGTATTGAGTCCATTCAAACCGCACGGTCATTTATCAGGCATGAAAACTTACTGCGGCAGCAGCAGCAGCCCGACTGTGGATTAATAAAACAACAAAATTCACTCAGTATGCTGGTCAGGTCATCTCATGGGTCAGACAACAGTATGTTTTCAGAGCTTTGCTTCAGCAACTCCTCAGACTCGACTCCCTCTCCTTTAAAAACGATGTAGGTTTTCCAATTTTAGATACTCTGGAGACACATGGTTAGAAATAACTTCAATGATTTCCTCAACATGCTTGCTGTAATCACTCAAAACCGATTTTAGAGTCTGTTTGTTTTTTTTTTTTATTGCATTTATTTATATTTTTTGTGTGCGTGAGGACTTGAGGCACTGGATCAGATTCAGCCAATTAAACGAGCATGTATAAAACAGTAATTTTAAGTCTTGTTAAGAAGTAAATTCTGAACTCATACAAATACTAATAATATGCAAAATAATACCGCCTGATATAGTGAAAATGAAACACTTGCGATTAGAGCAATTTATTAATACACTAATAGTAACAATGCATTTAGGTGTTTGGTGTAATAACGTATACTTTGCATACAATTTGTCACAGTCAGTGAGATATTTTCTGATATTAGACTCAGACTCTTTGATGTTAAGTGCAGAATGTTGCATGACTTTGAAGTCTCACAAGATCAAAAGTGTCACTATGCATGCTGTGCATTTACAGTGACAGTGTTTCAATTAGTTCCAGTATTTTCCAGCACGCACTTGTTTGTATGTGTGTGGGTTACCGAGGGCTTGATGTGGTTGTTACTGATTTTACACAAACTTTTCATTCACTCAGAGCTTTATTAAAACATTTCTGTGGCTGCTCTCACAGCAATGTGCCCAGACTTTTTTTTTTTTAAAAGTTCCCCCCAGATCTGCAAACTCATTTCCACACTTGGCTTTATTTAAGGACAGAACGTATTGTAATAAAAGAAGATATTCATGAGAAAATCTGTATTGACATTGCCTCGATCCTTTGGTGTATGACATTAAATAAGTTCTACAGTGTTAATAATAGATTAGCGACGCACAGCCAGAATACCATTTCAGAAACCGTGGCTGTTTTCCCAATCTTTTTAGATAAGATACCCTACTTGTTAGCTGTAAATTAATTCCTCCTCAACCGCATTAAAGGTTGAGGTGTCTTTTGAGTGTGAAACAGCCTCCGTATGAGCTGTATGTTTGTAGTTTGCCTCCTCGCAGACAACAAAGGCAGCGGTTTTGCCTTACAGTTGTTACAGTGGATTCCAATATCAAGTTTCGCAGTGGGGGGAAAAAAGTAAGGAAATGTACTTAGATATTTTTCTACTTCGATCCACTCCTGCAGCATAATCCACTTCTCTGTTATATCTCTGGATATTCTGCAGCTCCAAAGGCTGATATTTTCACCGATTCCGTCTCAATTCTCGTATGTGCTCCTTGTGTGTTTGCAGGTAAGCGCAGAGCTTTATTTCGTTAATGTTCCGTTGTTAAGTGCTCACTTCCTCTTTCATTAATCAGGGAAACAGTTTTGTAGAATTTTCTTTTTCCTTTTGTGTTGTACCAAGTGCAGAGAGTGCATTAACGTGTGATTATTTCGCACCCTGATTCCAGCAACCTGCGTTCGCCGTCGCTTAGCATGGGGCAGTCGGTGACTCAAATGTAAAGCGGCTTTTCTTCCCTTGGTATCTACTGACGACGAAGCAGTAATGTGAGCAATATTCCTGCACAACTAGAGAAAAATATCAACTATAATTTGATTCCAGTATATAATTTGAGTCGAGTAGACTTTATAAAGTCCCCACTGCTGCTTCTTGAAGACTTGCCTAAACATAAATAAGCTTCTTTGCGGCAGTGTTGCAAGCACTTATAAGATTTTCAGGCTTTTATGCTCATGTTGACAGTAGATGTTAAGCTCCAGAAGTCAGCTAATGTATACAGAGACACATAGTTTAACTCTCATGCACAGGTTAGGCAGCTAAATGCCTGCTCTGGCACCTTTTACTTTCTCGCACATATTGTTGCAGGAATTGACTAATTGAGCATTTAAAAGGCCAGATTGCTGCTTCTGCGTGTTTTCGTCAGTTTTTCTATAAAAATCACTTCTACTCTGCTTTGCTGTCGAGCAATGCGTTTTCACCCTTTCCTGTGGCGACTGATTTTCTATCTCTTGCAGTGTGAAGTGTGAAACAATCTTAGACTGACTCTTGTATTTGCTTGCAAACAATGAACATCCGATCCGTCATTTCATTTTTCTAAGTCATGCTATCGCTGCACCGCTAATGCAATTAACAGGGTGAACAATCTGCTTGTGCAGTGCATTAATGTGCATGTGGGATGCACAGCCATGCTATCAACGTTACCCTTCTTTGAAAAAAAAAAAAAATCCATGTCTGCCGATTGTTGCAGCGCCAAGACAATGACGATTCCTTGAAATTAATAAATACTGAGGAGAGAGAATCCTCAGTATCCCAGCACTATATGTGAAAAAAATATATGCAAAATGCTCAGTTTCTTTGAAGTCTCACAGTGCATTATCTCCTGTCAATCACAATGCAATATTCAAGCATATTAAATATATATATGGACACAAACGCTTCCTTACATACAGACAGTAGCTTGTTTGTAGTGAGATACCTGAAAATGTAAAGATATAAAGGTTTTTTTTTTTTTTTACCTGACCACTATTCCCATGAGCAGTGTGCAGCCTCTGTCTGAGCTGACTGAAGGCAGTGAAGCGTTCTTTCACTTGACTACGAGTGCATGGTGTCTCTGGAGGAGTAAGTCAATGAAGAGAGGAGCTTGCTCTTTCTCCTCCATTGAGAGTGAAACAGCTGAGAACGCTGACCAGAACAAAGTCAAGTTGGGGAAAAAAAAAAGTAAAAATGACATTTTAATTTTTTTTTTCTCAGTTGGCACTGCATGGTAAACTTTTAGGGCACAAAACTAATTTTTACGTCAAGCGTTTCATGAAACAGATGTTGGTAAAAGAAAAAAACAAAAATCTGACACCAATGCAAATGTGTTGTGAAGGATAAGATTGACAGATTAGATGCTCTTGCTCACTAATTAGCGTCAGCGGTTATAGTAGGATGGATAACTGTTAGCACTCAAGCTAAAGTCTTCCAAAACAGCGTCCATCTGTGTGCTGCTATATTTTACCTCATAAATACTAAATTTTCAAAGTGAAAATAAGGTATAATCACTCAGCAATGATTTATTTATGCAGATAGTTGAGCTGCGACTGGGGAGCTCACAAACTAAACACCTGCTGTCCTGCTCCAGGATGGTTACAACCTCTTTTCTTCTAACCATCCTGGAGCAGGACAGCAGGTGTTTTTTTTTTCCAGATTTTTTACTACTATTGACAGTTGCAGCTTGTCAAAAGTACAACCTTTCATGTGTCTTGATATCATTTCAGCTCTAAATAAGCACAAACAAACCCAGGATCACACTCTAGAGCGCTTTTGAAAATAGCCATGTGTCGAGGGCCTCGCTGAACCGCGCTTGAGACCCCGGCGGCGGGGGTCGTGGTAAACTCCTCCTGTCTGGGTTATCAGTCTCTGACAGCCCGGCGCTCTCTGATGGCTGCTGCCGTCACAGGAGCATGCATCACACACTTGTCAAAGCGCCTCTCCTCCGCCCACCCCCTTTTCCGCTGAAAGTCAACACCACAGTTTCACTACACATATACTTACGTGCTCGCAGACACCCTCACAAGACTCGAGCACATGCGCACACTGTGCAGCACACATATACAGACACGTTCCCATTATGGTGACAAATCCTGCCTGAGCTGGCTCCCATCTGTGAGTCATGGCGTGGTGTGTTGTACGAGTCAAACTCCCCCGTCATCTGCCTTTCACAGATGGATCTGCGGGGTGTCCAAGGGCCTTGTCTGGTGGCTATGATTGCAGGACGGTTTGGATTCAGACCTCTCCCCCCCCTCCCACCTCCCCATCCTTCAGTGATTCGGATGGAGAACTGACAACATTTCTTCAAGCTTTTGAGGTGTGCAGGGGGCAACTCTCCAACATCAGGGTCAGGTTAATCATCGTGGCTCAACTGGGTTTAATCCATTAAACCATGAGTTCACCCCTACATAGCTTGGCTGACTGAATCTGTGCACTGATCCCATTTTCTCTGTATACATATCCCTTCTTTCACCATGGCTCCTATTTGCCCCTGTAATGGGATTAACTCCAGTGACACCAATCTGAAATCTAGCTTTAAACTCTGCAGGGTGAGTCTTATTCCGCTGGTTATTCCCTTAAGGGATAAAATATCGCTTGGGTTACATAATTAGACTCCTCTCTCTCTCTCCAACCCCTAAATGTAAATGATGACAAATTAATGATAAATAGCTGGGTGTATGCACTTCTTGTTTTCTGCCGGCCCGGTCAAGATGCCTCCAGTAGCATAAAGCACAACTGACAAACCATGTTAATTAATGTGTCTGTAAGAATATGCAGAGGAATGTCATAAATAATGGATGCTGTCAAGCACAGCTCAAATTCATTGCAACCTAACGCTCCCCGAACGACTTTGGGTCTGTGCCGCAAATGGCGCTTTGTCCGGCTATTACTTATTCTTGCAATAAAGAGAAAATAGGCTCGGTCCATGCCTACGCTTAAAAATCCAATGTGTTCTCCGTTATTGTTGTTGTACCCACCAGTAACTTTTGAAACACTGCTATTAAGCAAGCTTATTATCAAGCTCTTTTCCACTTCATAATAAAATCAACGTGGAACAATTGACCTTGGCGGAACAAAAACCCTTTCACTCCTCTTTCTCACTCTCATGGTGCAACAAGACATTAGTAAGCTGATTCATTGCTTCGGTCTCTTATTGCTCCCAGAGCCATTAACAATCAACAATAATGTTTTTTTTCTTCCCCCCCTCTTCAACACCCTCATCTCTTGTTCTGTGTGGTCAAAGGCAACACAATACAAGGGCATCTAGTTTGGATTTTATGCAGCTGAAGATGTGCACAAAAGCATATGTTTGTTGGTCATCACTTGTGGGGATGCAGTGAACTGTTACTAACCACATTTGACCTCATTAATATGAATGTGCCAGAAGCTCTGTCATGAGGCTAAAGGCTTTTTTTCCCCCTCCTCCTTGGAAGAAGCTACGATTTGTAAAAGGTGAAATGCTGGTCAAAGTCAAAGTGAACTTAATTGGCGTTTATTGTCACGGGACGTTCACATTTCTTCTCGTTCACCGTGCAGCTCGTTGCAGTTTCTTTTGTAAATGTGATTTAAATCGATTCACACGCCGTATTCCGTGTGCATAATGGTTGAAGAAATCTGCATCGTCGCTTCAGAGCTTAAAATATTTTAGCATATATTTTGCTGGCTGTAGATTACACTAAATTTTAATGTGTGAATGGACAGAATTTGGCTGCTGAAACGTATTTGTACTGTATTTTAAACACCGTTCCCTTACGTTAACTAAAAATTTGCATGAAAATACTGAAATGACGCAAGAAGCGGCACTACAGATGTCAACAATGTAGCTAAATTGAGAGATAATCCAGTGCGAGGTTACGTCACGGTAGAAAACCATGGAGATTTCACAAGAGGCTGGGAAAGGGCAGAGCATACATACAGAACAGTGTATGATAAGGCCACATATGCATTACCTGCTATATTAGATTCAAAGTAGAGTACTGCATAGAAATGCATTTTTAAGATGCCTCGATTATTTGAAATGCAGATAGGAGCGTGCTTTGGTTAAGAATAGAGACCATGTAGATGAATTACAAGAAGTCCTTCATCACAGAACTATATGGAATATATTATCTAGATCTGCTTCTCATTGCAGACAGTACTGATGTGTGCAGTTTACATGAGCAGCACTTATGATATTCTCAGGTTGAACCTGGTTTTACAGTCTCTGTCATCTTTTAAACATGATTTTTAGCTGACATATGAAGCAGTAAATGGTGGCTGATTGAGTATTCGAAAACCAGATATTTATTGCTGCCAAAGTGTGGAACAAGGAAAGACGAATTTAACTTTCTTTTTCTGGGCCAGAGTTTGTTTAATTCAGTTCACTGAAAGCAATTATTCTAGATCCTGCATATGTAGGCTGTACTAAACTAATAGATTTTGTATTTAAATCACGACAAAGTCGGGTCTCTCGTTCAGTCATGACCAAGAGGTAGAATATCTTTTACCAACTCGGTCAATGCATTGTGTTTCTACTCCCAGTCTGCTTTCGATGTAGTTATAGATGTTGAATCCCAGGTTTGGTTAGAGTGGCAGGAGTGGTTGAACATTTAAGACTCTGCGCTACTGATTAGACGGTTGGTGGTTCAAACTCTAGTGCCGCCATGCTGCCATTGTTGGCCCCTTGAGCAAGGCCCTTAACCCGACCTGCTCCAAGGGAATGTTATCATGGCTGACCCCAACTGAGATATGCAAAAACAGTTTCACAGTTCTGTAATGTATTTTGTGACCAATAAAGTCGTCTTCTTCTAGTTTCCAGCCAATCGTGTGCTTGCTTACAATGCATCCTTACAGGCCTCATTGGCTCTTCGTGGTCAGAGTCCCTGATGGAAGCAAATCACAAGTATTAAGGGTATTAAGGGAAAATATCTCAAATTGATTACATTTACTTTGTTATAGATGTAAAACGTGATGGAGCATCGGCATGTGAGAAACAATCAAAAACGTGACTGTCGCGTTAGGAAGACGGCATGAATCCTGCAAAACCATTGACACAACAGTTTAACCTCTGGGTCAAACCTGCTGCATTACGTGCATCCTAAAAAGCTCAGACCTAAATGAAATAAAAGTGACCACGAGTAAGGGACTGGCTCAGTGCACCGCTAATGTGGACCAGCAGAGATGCTTGGAGGACACCCTTTTACACAAACTGTGTGATATTTTTATTTTTTTTTAGAAACATGCTTATCTGCTTTCTTGCAGAGTGAGATGAGAGGATGCACTCGATTCATGAAGTCATAACCAGGAGACCGCCAGATTAGCGGAGCAGGAATTCTTTTACCTTTAAACAGAGCCCGGCTAATTGGTTCCCTTTGTTTCCTGTCTTTATTCCACGCTGAGCTAAGATAACAACCTCCTGATTGTGACTTATATCGAATGCAAAGGCATGAGAGTTGCATCAATCGGCTCATCTTACCCTCAATAACAAAGCGAATGGGCATATTTTTTTAAACCCTTAACTATTCCTTTAAGAAAGACTTTAAAGGATAATGAGTCTTTTTCAGAGACATTTAAAACTGTCTCTCCTGCTCTTCCACTTCTTATTATTATGGGTTTTCTTGTGCTTGTTCCTTTGCACTGGCATTTACTAGTTCACTGCTTTTACTGTTCTTCATAATAAACTATCTTTTGATGCAATAAAATATCCCAAAACTGATGCCACCTTATATTAAACGGCTTTTATGAAGGCTTTCTCGTACTTGATAGATCATTTATAAGTCATTAAGAAGAGCAACATTTGGATTGCTGTGTTAATGAATGTAAATCATTAACAAAAGAAAATAAATCATGGGTTCTGCAGCGACGAGTGCAAAGAAACAGGCATGAATTTTTCACTTTATAATAAGCCACCAGCAAAACCTTGATAAAGGTTTATTTTTTTCACAATAGAACAGTAAAGCTGGTCTCAATAATGGCTTTGAACTGATCTATGAAGCGTCAGAAAATGTTCTGTTATCCTTTAATAAACCTGTTCGTAACCACTTTGTAGAAAGTGACGTTTTGGACTTTCTCCTCTTTCTTTAAGTCGGCTCTCTGGGCAGGCGAGCTGACTCCACCTGCGCTCGAGTGCATTTTGATTGACATTTCTAAGCAAACAATCTGTTTGACTGCGGTCCTATTTCATCATGGCCTCTCTGCCTTTCACTGCCTCTCCTCAGAGTCTGCTGGATGGTGTTGAGAGCGTTTGGCCAGTAATGTCATTTACTCATGCAGACACATGTCCATATTTCTTTCCCTTTCCTTCTTTCATTTTGATCAGGCGCAGATGTCCTGAACTGGACCCAGCTTTACATTTCATGGAGGACTTAAAACATGAAGCAGGACGTGAGTTTGCCCACCATTGTGTCATTATGTGATATCAGAGAGACAGATTAGGATAAAATCTATATTGATCACTCGGAAAATTCACAAATTCACTCAAGATAAATGTAGGAGGAGGTCTCTTTAAGCATATAGTAACAAAGAAACAGGATTACTGTCGAAACAAATAATAGGTTATTGTCTTTTCCTGAAGCCCTGCAGTAAACTGTGAGTTTTTGTGGCCTTTCTACCACAGCATTGTCCAATTTATCTTAATGGAAATCTGCAGCTTTTTTCAGTTAAGGCCAAGAGAGGCCTGCGCTGCATCTATATTGAATCCAACATATGATGAATAGCAAAGAAATTAGATTTTATAACGCATCAATACTGAATTTCAGATGAATTAATTTGATAACTGCAACAAACAGGGCCTGTGTGTACCCATCATACCGCCGCGTTCCTTATCGGTGATGCCTTTTTATCCCAATCACTTTGAACCTCATTCACGTTCATGGCACATCTTTAGTGGCATGTGGAAAAAGGTCCACGGTAAGGCACAAAATGGATTGGGCGTCCATGGTGGCTAATTCTGATTCAGGGAATTGAGAGAGCTGTGTTAAGGATGTTAGGCATTAAAGAGTTGTCTTTTTCGTGGGATTATCTGCGAAGGAGGAAGTCAGTAGTCAGACAGAGCTGACTGGCACGGCAAGATCAGCTTCCATCCAAGTAGAACACTTCTTCAGGCATGCAAAACATGCAGACTTAAGTCACATAATCCCTTTCAATATCAGCAAGGATGTCAATACGCTGACATAAATGGATAGGATACGACGGTTTTTAGGGCTTACTGTTTTTCTTTTTTTGATCGCAGGGTTTTGCAGTGGTGGTTGTCAGTTTGCTATTATTAGCCATTGTGGATCTGCTGACATTATAATGACAAAAACATATTTAAACCACTGGCGAAATGCTATGTGAAGGGGTGCAGCCTGATGTTGTGGCATTTATGAGGCCTGCAGATATTGAAGTAAATAACTGGACACACAAAGCTAGCACTCAAGCACGTCTCAGGGGCTAAACAAACAATGGCGCTCTCTGCACATTTAGTGCCCGAGTTCAAATGAGACTGTAACTGTGGATCATAACGGGGCTTTTCTGGTGTTTTGTGGAAGCGCTGTTCTGTCAGCGTGACTAAGCAAGGCTGTCCAAGACCAGCTAACCATGACTGTCTGAGAGAGCTATGAAAACAATCGCTTTTCAAAACAAGTGGGTTCAGGCAAATTGTTGACGTTCCACATTGAGATGTTGCTAAATGTTGAAAATGGCATTGTCTTTGCTCCTTTATTACACTGCCAAGCATTTGAAATCCTGCACTTAACATATTGGAGAAGGCACTCAGTATTGAAAGCAACATATTTCAGGATGTTCTTATTATATCCTATCAATATTTGCTGCTGCAGCAGCCCCGTTTCTCCATGGAACTCATTAAAGTTTCATCGTGTCTCATCTCATCTTACCTTACCGTGGACTTGGGCGTCTGCTGTAGAATCTGGACGTTTGTAAGCGTTTCACTGAACAGCTGAAGGTTTTAAATGTTGTATGTGAGAGATGTGGAACGTTTGAGACTGGAAATTAAGTACACATATCCATTTATCCATCCATTTTGTGCACTCTCTCTCTCTCTCTTATTCCTGAAGCTCAGCCTGTGCAGGCATTCATTTGGTAAAAGCCAGAAAAACACACAGTGATCAGTGGGGTTGAGGAACTCATCAGTTCCAGTTAAATTGAGTTTTAAATGAGTTTAAACTGAAGTAGTAAACAGAAAAGTCACTGTAATTACAATTTGAAAATGAATTATCTCGTGAGCCAAAATTAAAATGCTTTTTGCCGTTTTGTGCGTGAACTGTAATATGTTCCACTATATTGGAACAAATAAACAATAATAAAAAAAAAAAGAAAGTTAAAATCAAGCTTTATTGCAGGAAAATTGCCTTGTATGTCTTCATTTTTGAATATAAAGCGATCGGTTAGAGTTACATTCTACTCATTTTAGTAATAATTTGCTATTTAGACATAGTTTGCTGTGTTGGATATTTTGAAAATCAGAGCACTAGATTACCTTTCGCATCATTAGATGGATGGTTATAAGCTGTGGGCCCATAAATGACACATTTCGGTTCAAAATGATCCTCAGAATGTCTTTAACTTTGTCTCTCCAGCATGCTTTAAAGAAAATCTCTTCAGTTTCCATTCTCAGCTCTGATTGAGTGCTATAAGCTATGTCTCGTCGGACTTTCCATCTTGTGTTGAGTCTTTTTTTTTTCTTCTTCACTGAATGAGTACATCTATCATTTAATGGCTAGTTTGATTGGTGAAATGGCTGCAGATTCTACAGCTTAAGTCTTTTATTACATCTCCCTGGAAGCAACACGACAAGCCAGCTGCTGGGGGAGTCATAGCCTTCGCTTCTCTCTTTGCCTTCTGTATGTATTGAACCTTGTCTGTAACAAAAGGCCTTCTGTTTTGTGTCAACGTGGGTGTAAATGCAGATGATGCAACGCCGCTTTCTGCGTGTGTCTTCTGCTGTAATTTTGTGGCTCCAGTCAAGCTTGATTGCAAGATAGGTGAAAGGACGGTTATTTCGTGAAACAGCTGGTTTGACATGCTGGCATTAAACTGTGCATGCCTTCAAACCACATCTAAATTTAGAAGCAAGTGCTGGTAAAAATTTTGGGAGTTGGTGAAGGTACACATGCAGTTAGCTCCAAAACCACCAAATAAAGCAGACAAAAAGAAAACCCCTTTCATGAATATTTACTTTCCTCCTTCACATTCGGTGTTTGGTTTTCATCTCCTCCATTAGAATTACAGTCTGAAGTTTATTTAAGACGTCCCAGTGAATCTGTGTAGTTGTTTCATTTCAGTTCATTAAAAGACTGCAGCCTTCATCTGATACATGTGTAATTTAAAAGATGTGCTGCATGTGAATTTACACAATTACTCAAATCAGTGTCTTGATGAGCTAATTAAATCATCTGACATGAAACCCTCCTAGTTTCAGAAATATAAACTGTCACCGCTTATCAAGAGTGTATGTCGCTCATACACATTTTCAGCCACACACATATGCAGCATGCTACTGCCAGCTGTAGGTGATCTTATAAGTAGCTGGTTTAATCTAAGGCGAGAGGTGTTACCTTACAGTAGAACTTTGTTTGTATTGCTTGTCTGCCAATTACCCAGCTATGGTATTATTTTTGCAGCCTACACAGTGTTCTTGTCACACAAAGGCACATTAACAGGCTTATTTTTAAGTCATTAGTGAGTCATTCAAATTTAGTCATTCTCTTGATTTGGATTTGACCAACCATTTCCCTTTTGTCAAGGTTCCCTATTATTCTCCTTATTTTAACAAGTCAATGTTAGTCTCACATGTCCCCAGAATGAGTATTTTCTGTTTCAGCTCAAAATACCACACAGATTGTTCATTCAGCCGTGCCTTTATAACCTACGGTTTTATCCCTCTTCCAGAATGGTTTGTTTCAGCGTCTGTGGCTTTAAAACGCAACTGAGCTGCTGCTGCTGCTGTCTGTGGCCCTTTCAGGAAGAAGACTCTGTCTGGATCCGCTCTGTTCAGTGACTGACAGAGGAGCAAGACAACTGACATTGACATGAATGAGCGCACGAGACTAGGACATGCTGTCGCTTCTAACTTTCTCTCTGAGCGATCATTTGACATGGAAACATCGCCGATTTTACTGCACAGTCATTGTCTTTAACATATGTGTGTGGTGAGTTTGTCAGACGGTGCCATGGTTATAAAATCAGCAGTTTATTGGTGCAGAGCATCAGCAGCAGCAGCTCCGAGATGACTGTAAATTGACTGGAAGCTAACATGTAGTGTTAATAGGCTGCCTTTCAGTCATTGTTTCGTACTAGAAAAATATGTAAATGAGAAGCATTTCATTGGGACTTTGCATATATTAAAATAAAGTGTACGTGAGCACAAGAGAAAAGCAACAAATGTATGAGTTTAGGTTGCACTGAAGGCAAATGAAAATGCAGTACCACTCCCAATCTTCGGTCTTAAAGTTTCCACATTCTAAACATTTAAAGCCAGGAGTCTGCCTAGTTGTTGTTATAACGCATATTTCCGCTTCCACAAGGCTCATTGTCATTTCAAATCGGATGAAAAGAGCACAAATGCATATTTCCGTCTTTGTGCAAACAGAATTTTAGTTGTGAATCCTCTTGTTGGCAGTCTTGCTCACAGACACAAAGTATATGTGTCTGAGTGAGTAAGCCTAATGGAAGAACATTTTCTTAGCTGCGAAAATGGGCTCGTTTAAATGTGCTTACGTATTGTCTGTTTAATTGCATACAATTTTGGTTAAAACAAAAGACAAGTAAAAAACAATGAGCACACATTGTAATGTCATGCTAGTTTCTGTATTTATAACCCAAAGGTTAATTGTTTGGTGAATAACTGCGGCGTGCATATGGAAAGAAAGCTCCCACAAATTTAAACAGGGACATGATGTACCCTTAGAGGAATATTTGGAGTGCTGTGTAATCGTATTTGGGGTGCAGTATATTTGTGCTTTGGGTCTTGGCAGTTCTTGCATAGGAGCAGTTTACTCACAGGAGAAGCCAGACTGGATTCTCCATGCAGCTCATTATGAAACAGTCTGCTGCTTTTAAACGGGGATGAATACAGCAGACAGGATCTGCCATTTACAGAAGCTTATGCCAAGTCAACCTGCTGATGATACAGTATATTCCTCCTTCTATCTTTGTGCAAACACACGTATAAAAAAAAGTTAACTAGGGGTGTGATCAGGCAGTTTCAGCAACCAGATGGTCCGTCTCAGCAGTCTAACAAGAGAGACTGCACTCCAGAATGTGAATTTTCACTTGGGGTGCCAGAATTGCATGAAATTTGCGAGACACACCCCTTGTGTGTTGACGTTTTTTTTTTTTTGTCCTTTGCAGTTCTGTTCCAATTTGCACTTTTATCCACAGAGATAAACTTCCACAGCGTGCACAAGGAGGGTGGGGAAGCATCACTACTAGCGATGTAAAGTATTGTTTTAAGCATCAGTAGGAGCTACACAAAAAAAGATAGTGGTTTGGATTGCAGTTGGATTGGACCTGACCACTGTTTGCTTCGCTGCTGCCATCATGTGCAGACAGAACAGGCCTTCTGGGGGGAGGGAATGGTGATTATGCACATAAGTAGGCATGATCAGGCCACATACAGCAAAAGCAATGACCTTGTATTCCTTTATTTGACTGACGTTTATGCAATTTACAGTTATTTTTTGACTATCTGATAAATAAAAGAGCCTAATATGCTTGAGTAAATAAACCCTAATTAGCAAAACTGGTTAAAAAAGAAAGAATAAATAAAGTGATTTGTCAGTTCTTATCCTCTTGGTGCTGACGAAAACCTCTTGTAGGGAAGTTGAAAACATCCTATATGCAGAAAAAACCCTGGACAATTCACACAGTGTTTTTTTTATGTTGTTATTTTGCATGAAAAGCCCGTGCTGCATGTGAAATCAGCAGAGAAACGCCAAAAAAGAAGCGTGCTGTTTATTTGGCGCGTTATTTATTAGCTCATTCATGATGCATTCACCCATTAAATAATAACAAGTGACTCATCTCCACCTGATGATGCACTAGTTGCTTTAAGTATTAAAAAATACCAGTAATTGGGGCCAAAGCCGTGATCTCATGCATCTCTAGTAAGCAGAGAACTGTGGCTGTATCCCATTAGTGAGAAATTTGAAATGTTGCTGACATGAGTTTTATGCCCTCTGAGACCTTATCAATACCGCCGAGCTCGATCTATGTGAGCCTTAAAGATTTTGCAGCAAAAAAAGATCCCCATCACCGCAGTCAGTCACATGTTTATGCCCGCATTAATAAGTAAAAACCACGGTTCGATGTCGAGATGAGCAAGTCAGCATACAATGAAACAACAATAGAGAGGCAGCCAGGAGTGTGTTGTTGCAAACGTGGTACATTGCTCTTTGAAAGTAGGGAGCCAGAAGTTGCTGTGTTAAAGAAAACCCATCCTTCTTGCATGCTGTCTCTCATACCTTCCTGATTATTTATGTGCTGTTGGTAAATGTGCTGAGCATGCCTAAGTGTATAAATAGCAGTACGGACATCATCAGAGGCTTCGGCTCACGAGGGGGAAAGGGGAGGGGAAAGAGCTTACTACCAGAGCATCAGATCATGAGCAACAGAGACGATCCGGCCCTGACTCATCAAGAACGAGGGGAAACTCTGATCCCTCACATGCCCGCGTAGTCTGCGTGTTCGAGGCTTATGGGTAACCCTGCTGACCTCTGTGGCCAGTGGTGCACGAGTTTGGGTTGTGCTTATTGCGTAATTATTCATATCAGATGACTAAACGCGTTACTCAATTCCCACGTTCCCCCCTTTGGTTCACTGACTTATATACGTGGTACAGGGTTTAGGATAAGGCACACTTGCAAACTGTTTTTTTTAAATGTCTTTTTTTTTTGTTTTATTAAAAATAGCTGCATAACCAGAGCAATTATTAGAGCGTATCTTATCTGATGTGATTCTCTCAGGCAACTTGTATTATTGCTCAGCATCACCGCGGTCACTGTCTGCAACCACGGAGAGATTTCCTTCCCAACAAAGGAGTCACAACATCCTAGTCACTGTAAATATTATAGTAAAAACCTTAGCACATATTCTCCTCATCGCTTCAACACCCCCGCCATTATCTCTGTGTACTCGTGCTCCAGCTCTCTGCAGTGCAGCCCACAGTACAGGCCTCTACTTTGCCTTAGGTTGTTGCCTTTGTCTGGAGCTCTCTCTCCTCTCTGGAGGTCACTTTGGCCGCCCCGGAGGTACAGGTAATGGTCAGTGTGCCAACTGTGGGCATGCTAAGAGAACCATATGCTGTCTGTTAGATTTCACTCAGCAGAAGCAACATGCTTGTTGGGTTATGTGAGCATGCTTAACATGCGCAACAGAGGCACTGCGGTCCAGCCGTCAGTTCAGCGTGCCGGGGTGCATCAGAGCAGGTATTTCTTGCATCTTTTCCCTCCTCGCCGTGTCACTTCTTGTTTCGTATTCCGGACTAACCAGGCCTCCATAGGTCAAAGCCGCTCGCCGCTATTTGCAGCGGATCCGACTGGTTAAGTTCACCATGGCCGCGGTTTAAATGTGTGTTTTATTTGTTTTTATAGGTGCTTTTTATAATAGTCATGTGGGTCCTGGCCTCAAAATGTTTATTTTAGCCTTGTGGCAAGTCAGGCAGAGTAATAGAGAAGTGGATGTGCTATGTGCCCAGCATTTTCACACATGCTTTAGACACTGCTATAGAGAGGGCCTGTAGCAGGTTTCTTTTTCACTCTTCATTAGGAATTCTAGAGGGTGTTTGGACTGAGAGGCGATAATGTTTCTATGGACATCACTGGCCTCTAGTCACACGGCAGAGGAGCAGCAGATACTGAAAAATACGAGCAATAATACGATGCCGTTTTCAGTATGGGGCCGCTTTAGTTTCTGTGGAGTGCTCACCTGAAAGGAAAACATAGTGAGAGTGCAAAAATGTCAAACACATCATCAGTTTTGTTCGTATGCGGACACAAAATCCAAGCTTACAGTTATCCGAGCGGCTGCCTCGCCCTGCGTGCTGAAGCTCTGAGGTCCTGAAACACTGAACAAATAGCTGTTTGTCCTTGAGGATGGCTGCAAATGAGAATCCTGAGTTGCTATGCTGGGTTTATAAAAGCAGGGAGAGGCTCACCACCGCCCTGACAGCTGCAGTATCTAATGAATCACCAATCGTGTAGAATTCAGCCTTATATATATATTAATTAGAATAATCTATGTATAGATGGGTATGAATCTATAACTGTGATATTGTTTTAGAGCTGATAGTAATTGTCTCACTTACTTCCCCCCCAAGTAAAGGTGCCAAATATTTCCTGATTGTTTCATCGTAAATGTGAGAATTCAATGCTTTTTTTGTGTCAGTTTTGCTAGTTAACAGTTAGATGGATAGGTCTTTCTTTATAAGGTGGGGCTGTGTGAGACAGTTAGTCATTACCTGCAGTAGTCTGGAGAAGCAGACAGGAGTGCAAGCAGCATACTGCTATAGATGGAATCAGCAGCACAATGTATTTTAGCCACCTAAAAAATGGCCCACCTAAAAGAATCAATATCCGTTAGAGTGTATGCTATATTTAGAATATTTTTACCGGTTTACCTCACCATCAGACAGGCCCTTTTCTGATGAGGAAGTGAAGCCGGTATATCCATCTGGGCTCTCTTCAAAGACGCAAGACTCCTTTAAAAAACAAAAGACCCAAACAAATAAAGCAGTAATTGTACCTCACAGAACACCGGAATTTCTGGTCTGCTGCCGCTTCGATTGATTTGTTTGTGCGATTGTGGGACTTGGGGTTTTTAGGGTTAGTTCAGATGGAATGAACATGTTAAAACACCAAAGTCACATTGTACATGTAGCGTGAACGGATATTGATTTTTTTGTTGATGCGGCTGAAATACGTTTTTGCCGATGACCCCCTTCTGCAGCGGTTCGTTGTTAAGCTCGCACGCCGACCCTCCCATAAGCTGCATCGAACTGGCGCGTGATCCACTGTAGGTCAGGGATCCTTAAACTTTTTAAAAACCCTAAAATGATCGCTTCAGAGATTCTCGACGCCCAGTTTTCCCGGAAGGCGGCAGAAGCATTCAGATGCGACTAATACGCATTGCTGCTACTATATAAACACAGGGGTAATGACAATGCAAGAGAACACAACAGCCTAACAGCCATAAGAAAATATTTTTATATGTCCTTGTAGCAGAATACATCAGTTTGAGTAATCTTGAAGTATAAACTGTAATACTGAGGAAACATACAGTATTGTATGTATAGAGCACTAAATGGTCCCTGTTTTCTATCTTTGGTAAAATATGCTAATTTTTTTTTTAAATTTAGTTAGATTTCTGGAAACAAACTGTTGTAGGTAATGCATTTACTATAGATAAGATCCTCATACTACTCCACTTTTAAAAGTCCAAACTAAACCTTTGATATCTCTTAAAATGAGGCAGATGGTCGACTAAAACGAGCAATTTTCACATTTCAGCCAGGGACGTTGGAAACCATAATCAGCCTTTATTACTTTTTCGAAGCAATTATAAATATGGCAGGCAAATTAATTGATAAGGAAAATAACAAGTAATGAGCCCTATATATGTATATATATACCCTGAACTGCAGCAGTTAAGCTGCACATCATCACTTTTTAGCAGAATTGAAGCGCTGGCTGGAGGCAGCATATGATTCTAATGACATTTGATCTCTGAAAGATGTTTTTGAAGCAGAACCGCTTTTGTTTTGCAACCTTTTCCCCCTTCTCCGCTCGCAAGTCGCACATGGTTTTTTTTTTTTTTTTTTTGATAGAAAGAGAAAAATAACAACAATCGCCCCAAATGTGTGCAGCAGAAAATCCTCTCACGAACCCAATCACTGCGTTGCTCGGCTGCAGCGTATGTGTTTGATGTGTCTGCGTGGGAGTTTGATGAGTAGATGGAGGGGCAGTTAGCATGCAGTCACAATATGCACGATGACAGCTAAAGCAGCATGAATAGCACTGGTGATATTTGCCGTGTGAAAGTGTGTGCAGTGTGTATTAATCAATTCCTCAGCGTTGGCTGCTTCAGGGGATGTGAACATAGGATGGATGTCTCAGGCAAGTGCGGCATGCGTGAAATTGTACTTCTCACATCACTGTCTTAGGTCAGTCGGAAAGCCGGCCGTCGGACGTTATGTAATGGCGTTTTTAAAAAAAATAAAGTAGTAGTTGTGTTAGGTTTTCTTGCAAGACTTTAGATTTCGCTACATGCTTGGAATACTTCAAATAGCACGTGTTAAGGAGAGCTCTTGCAGTCAGAAGGCATGACACTAAAGAGGAGGAGGAGGAAGGTATGTTTTGGATGTAATTGATGGCTACTGAGCAACCTCTGAAGGTTGCTCCCAATGTCAGGGTCTTTACCAGAGGCTTACCTTGTTTACACGGAGTAGAAGGGAGAGTTTGGGTTTGGTAAATATTTCTTGCTAGGACAAACACGCCGTATGCAGCGTTGGCTGGGACTGATAAAAAGAAGAGAAGAAAAGAAAGGACCTCTAAGATTCTAATCAAGATTGCTGTTTTGGCAATTAAATTTGACAGAAGAGAATCAGAACTGTTCTTCTGTTGTCATTATTCCTGGAAGAAGAAAAAAAAGGGGAGGGGAAAAAAAAAAAAGTGCAAAGTGGTCCCTTTTTTCCTTCATCTCCAAAAGCTTCAATTAACTGTGATAGCTTCGTGTGCGTCTTTTAGTTGTGCACTGGGGAAGGAAGACGAGAAACAGTGGCTCCCTTGAACGGTTTTGGCCTATATGCAGCACTGTAGCAGGTAAATGAGTTTTAAGAAGTTTGTTTGTGCACTTCAAAAAGCTATTTACACCGAAAATCTGTTTTGTTGGTTCATCCCCAGTCCTGCAGAGTTTTGCTTTTGTGCCTGTGAGATTGATGCAGCTCAAACGTAGGTGTGCAGGAAACCACTTAGCAAGAATGGCTTCGAAATTTTGCAGCTGCACTGATGTTCACAGCCGTGTACGGTCTTTATGCATTTCAGGTGGTAAATCATCAGAGGAGATAAGTCAAGTCTATAAATGCAGCCGGATTTTCTGATATCAGTCACTGGAATAAAGTTGAACTAGTGTTGTTCTACTTTTAATGAGATGGACGGCGTGTTTTTATGCCTTTGCAAAACCTATGTACAAAAGCAAAAGTGTATGGTTTACTCAGTGTGTTTTTCTGCATAGAACCTTGTTCAGTTAACTAGCACACTAACGACAGTGTTCACCCAGCATTAAAAAAAAACAACAAAAAACCTCTCTTGCTTTCCTCTCTCAACACTTTACCCTCACCCTAACTGGTCGAGGCAGATGATCCATCCTCCCTGAGCCTGGTTCTGCAAGATTTGCGCCTAATGAAAGAGTTTTTATCTTCCCACAGTGCATCTCAAAGAGAATCAATGGATTTATTGGTTTGCTCTCTGTAATATATTGCTGTATAATCGTAATGCCTTGATCATAACTATGCAAAGTTTAAAGCAGACTTACACTGAATTAAACTAACCGGCTTATATAGAATTGTGGAAACGAACTGTTCATGACTCGCGCATTCAATTTGTATTCTAGTAGTAATGCACTAGCTCGCTATGCACCGCAGCACAAGTACAATGCTGTATGTTTACTGTGCTTTTTATATCAGGATAATGAACTGGTGAGGATGCTCCTTTATCCCTGGTGCATCAAGCCCGACTCTTATATCATAACATTCAAGTGCATATTTTAAAACCTGTAACAGGAATCTCTAACCTCAGGTTTAGTGGCTTGCTAAATACAGCTGGTAAACTGGCAAAAATCCCTGCTGGTTGTTGGCTAAACCTGCTTTTGGCGACCCCTGTTTGAAATCAAAGACCCACTGTTTGTGGGAATCATATCCATTTTTCATCATCAGGGTAAACAGCATCTGTGCTGTGCTAAAACAAAAGGCTAAAAGTAGGCATGCAGAGTAGGAATTACTGCAGTACTTGTCAAATCACAGTAATTCAGAGCTGTGGAGCATTTTCCATCATCCACATCTTTGTCACAAAATAATAAATTTGATTGTACCTTTTATCCTTTGGAAAGTTTCCCCCAAGCGTATATCCAAAGCCAAGCCCTTTCTTCACAAAATTATGTTTCTATACAACTAATCTACATTCTCAATTTGCACGTAAATGGATTTTTACCGGATTCCGTTTGTTGGAGATGCATCACAAATAAAACAGCACATCTTTGCCATTCATTTAATTGCTTTACTGTTGCTCCTTTTTAGTCAACATATCATATATCAGATGGGATGGGACCAACACTGGTAACTCAGAAAATGGAGGAGACGTTTCTAATATGTTGTTAAAGGGTTGTATTTTAACCTAAACCAATTCTTAACCATGTGGTTGGATATCTCTCTCTGCTCGCTCATACGATCCATAACCTAAAGGGCAACTGTAGTTCTTGTGATGGATAGTATTAGCTGACTGAATTACATTAAATTATTTATGTTTATACCATCAAATGCTGGCTGGCTCATCAAAAATGTCACAGGAAAGGAAACATATTAATTGACATACAGTATATACCCTCAAAACTTGATTTTGACCTTTATTTTGCATGACAAAACCATGAAAATGTACCAGAAGGACGCATACACTGTAAATATAAACCGCATACAAATAGAATGATACGGACCAGTGACAACAAATCTGACTGTTGGTGTCACTTAGACTTCGATCCCACATTGGGCTTTTGGTTTGAGGGGGGTAAACGAGAATATTCATCGGCACTGCAAAAGGTTAGTTCGGAAGTTCAACACCGAGTGGTAGAACTTGTGCAGTTTTCAATAATTAATGAATTAATTAGCTAATTAATTAATCAAAGGAACTAATAATGAATGGCCTTAGGTGGGGCTAATTAAAGGTAATGAGCTGTGGTGGGTTGGCTTCTTGTAGTATTTGACTGCATTTAACTGAAATGTATTTCATTATTTCATCAGTGATTGTGATTTGTGTGAAATGAATGAGCTTTATTGAACTTTATGGAAAATACAAAGGATTTTCATTCACAAAGTAATAACACAGTATGTAATGATACAGCAGCCTGCAAAGCACAAAGGAAGAGTGCAAAACCTCCCTAAAGTGCATGTTTAATATTCAGCAGTCAGTATTCATTGAATCCATTCATTGAATTTAACAGCTGTAATGAAAAATTACATATGTGAAGGGAAAACTTAGCTCAAGGTAATGCAAGTGTATGATCCGAGGTTAATTATTATACAGGCTAAAGAAAAATATTAGTTATGCGTAAAAAGCAAGAAAATCATTATTACAGAAGAAGCCACATAAAACCATATTTCTCCTTGAAAATTTCATCTGGCAGACAGGCTCTGGGCAGAAAGCAATTGTTCCAGCACTACTTTGATAGAAATATCAAATCATTTGTATTAAGTCTGGGGTGGAATCAAAGATTGAACTGTAAATTGAACCTTTTCATGATTCTGACACTATTACAAGTGGTGCCGTACGGCCCCCAATGTTATTTGTGCTTGCACATTAAGGTGTGACCGTTTATTTCTCTCCACAGACTGCTTTGAAGTGAACCCTGCGAGGAGCATCCAAACCGACACGATATTCTGGTGAGTTACGAAACTGAAATTAAAACCCTCTTCACATTTCCATAGCACGCTGCCGCACATCCAGACTGTAAATGTGAGCAGAAAAGTGATGGGCCAATTAGACGGAAGAGAGGGGGCTGCGATAACAATATGCCGAAAGAATGTCGCCGCCCTTTTGACTGGATCGATCAGTCGAGGTCAGTGTGTTTGATTTATCACATGAGCATTCCCTGCACAAAAAGCACACCCCTACAGTTTTACCCCTCTCTTTCTCCCACATATATTATCTCAAACCGAGACGGAGAGGGAGTCAAAAGCACAGCGTCTCATTCTTTCCTTCATATGCAGCTTTAACCACATGTTCACATACGGGGAGAGAGAAAGGGAGAGAGAGAGCCTCCGCAGAGTGACACTGTTAGCTATCCTCTCACATAGGCAGGGTTGGGCTGGCGCCACGGCTGTTTGCCTCATAGCCTGCGCAATGGGAGTCGGCTCCATTATCAGAGCTGCTGCTTCGCCACCCTGCAGCAATCCCAGCATCCTCTGCTCCTGCAGATTTAATTTCTTATCTCAATAGGGAAAACAGCCCCTCTGATGAACAGCAGAAAACACCCTGGGCTGCTGTGAACACGGATTGAGAATATATACAATAGATGATTTGATAAACTTTTGAATGTGCATGGCACTGATATCCCTCATAGGAATTTGTGGTTGGTCATAGATATTCAAGGGAATTTGCTTTATACTGTAAATAATGATTCAGGGAATGCAGGCTTTTTCCACCGTTGTACATTGAAGCGCTTATTTATGGAGCAGCCGTCAAGCGTGTCAACGATCGCTGGCAGATGAATGTCTCTTATGTGCTGCTGTTATTCTAAGATATACCAAGTTGTCCTCGTGTCTCTGTTTGCAGATAAATAAAGGCCATTCTCCAACTGCTCTACTCTCACTTGACATAAACTCAGCATGAACCGCTGCCTCGCGTGTGCTCCTTTTGTTAAAAGTCTTACGAGAGCACATTATCACCTCTCAGAAAATAGAGCAGCTGGATATTCTTAATGACAACTTTTCACAAATGTCTTTGTGCAATCGAAAGAAAGAAGGGGAAAAAAAAGAGACGTATCCAAGCTTCTTACTGTGACGTTTCATTCGATTATTTTCTTTTCTCCTATTGTTTTTCATTTGCTTTCTTTTTGACAACCCGCAAAATCTCTTTCCTGCTCCATTCGGTAGGAAGTCAGAGTCTGTAACGGAACGGAAAGATTTGACTTGTTGTGGCTTTTCCAGCCCTTTACTAACAGCTTCATCAATGTCATGAAAAGCCACTACAGTGGTAATTGTGTGTCAACTTTCCCCAGACCCCGAAACGAAAGTTATTATGTGAACACAGAGAAGTTTTGTAACGTGATCTACCCCCCTGCTAAATTAGCTTTCTTACAGTGATCACTTGGCACGTCTGTAGTTAATGATAGCACTGCTATCTTATCTGTGGTCTAACCTATCAAGAGTAATTTATTATCGTCATTAAAGTTTCATTAAAGTTTCATTTAAAGTTTCTTGTCTGCTTAGGAGTTTTAAACCATGGTGGGGAAAGTTTCCCCATGCGTAAGTGAAGGCAGCAACACTGTAGAAATACCTCAAGTAAAAGTAAAAGCGCCAAAATCTACTCAAAGCATCGTAAGTAAAAGTGCTCCTCATGTAGATTAGCCCTCGTTTTTTATATTAATGTATTGATACTGCTTGTGCAAACATCATTTATGTGACACTTGGTCAAAGGGAAGTGCTGTTGAGCTATTTTTAAATGATGTAAAGTCTTAAAATGCTATAAAAACTGGCAGATGTGACATAAAACTTGTGGAGTAAAAAGTACAGTATTTCCCTGTGAAAGTTGGGGAATAGAAGTATATTTCCACATTCCATAAATTGAAGTGATCGAGCGGAGTCCAAGGACGTGAAGTCTGTGCTTGAATAAGTAAGACATTGGGTGCCTTCCAATACCTGTGCTTCCATACCGTATAATATACCAGAGAGAGATTTAATATGTCCCAAGACATAGTAAGTCGAATGCAATAAACCAAAAAAAAAAAAACCCACCAGGCTGTCCTACTGCATCTGCTTGATTTGCAGTATACAAGCCAGCGTGCTTCTTTGGCCACTCTGACCCACAATCCTCTGCGCATAATCTATACTCTATGAGCCAGAAGATCAAAAGCTTAAGGTGCAATGTTGTGATGAGGTAGTTGGCTCAACTGTTTGTATGCAGCAGTATGTACGTCCTCAGGGCAGTTGTTGTACTGAAAGGAACCTAGTTTTACGTCAGAATTTAGATTTAACGGTTCCTGAAAATAAAACTGGAACGCAGCAAGAATAGAAAAAAAAATTCAGCTTACCGCGTCAGAGCCGAGAAGAGAGACGTCAACACACGCGGCTGCTAAACAGTGCCGATATTGACTCTGATCATTTTCAGGTATGGCGGCGGTTTATGTAATGTGCCAGTGTGAAGAGGACATTGATTTTTTTTTTCTTGCTTTGAGCCAACAGTCCTACAGGAAGCTTTTCTGCACAAGGTCGGTGTCTGGTTTTTAGCTTTGCACAGGGAAGCACCCATCAACTAATTTGGCAACTGGGTCGAAATAGAAACTTAACAGTCCATAGTATGAGCAATAACAAAGCCTTTAAAGCTGGTTAATTCACCTAGAAATTCAGGAGAGGAGTTGCAGAGATGCTTTAATGAAATGAGCAGCGTATGACTGAGGTTCTTTAAATTAGTTTAGCCACGAGACCGCGGCAGAAGATGGTGCGAAACTGAAAACAAGCTGATGACGCGGTAATAAGATTATTAATTGTATGATTTCGTTCCCTTTTGGTTGGCGAACTGAATGCAGGAAATGAGTTTGACACCTCTGACATCCTTTCACATGTGAGAGCCAGGTGACAATACCTTGCTTAGTTTTTCCTTCTAAAAGCTGTTTTATTGAGACACTGCAGAGAACAGAGCTCAACACAGGGCTAATACCAATTCATTACTGGTGATAGTCTGGTTCGTGTATTTGTTCCCGACCTCATGCGTCCTTGTTAGCGCAAATGCATTTGCTTTATAGAGTTGTTTTTAATGAGAGAAACCATTTGCAAACATCATGACACTTTGCTACCAGTGCTTTAGTGTTAAGTTCAAAAAGGGCAATAATGCAAAGGGCGCTATGGAGGATAATGATGGTGTAAGGACACTTAATGCAGACAACTTGATGGCTCGTAATGTTTCCTTTGTTTATTTAGTGGGGAAAAACATATTAGAAAGGAAGAAAAACTAGGACTTTTCCACTGCGATAATTGTATTGATTCATATTTTTTATCGGATTTCTTCCTGCTAAAAGATGCAAAACAAACCATTTTTTTTTTTTTTTACAGAATCAGAAATGTCAGAGTTGTCAATCCTAAACAGTGATTTTAGGACCACAGCAAAGATAAAATGCATTTGATCTAAGGTTGGAGAAAAAAAAAAAAAAGAATAAGCAAGTAAATAAATAAATACCATGCAATTTAATTAGTGCTGATGCTTTGAGATGCTGTGAAAATGCTTATTTAACAGTTCTCCTTCCCTGAAGTTTGACAAAGGCTTCAGAAGCAGTACCTCCGGTTATGAAAATACCCAGTGTTTTCTATAAAGAATAAAATCATTATCATAATGCTTCATATAATTAACCAGCCCTGAGCAGTGCATTTTATAAAAGATTGATTATAACCAGTTACGCAGATGTTTTTGTACGTATTTTTGAAATGTGGAGCATCACTAACATGTATTAGTCTGTATTAACCTGTGCAAGAGTTCAGCTCCGGCAGTGTTTTTCTCATGACCCCGTGCAGCAGGAAACACCCAAACTAACCGACACGAGCAGCGTAGCATCTGGCAAAATTGCAACTGCTCTGATTAACAATTTTCTTCCACGGGAGCACATTCAGCACGACAGAAATATCAGCGCACCAAAACACAAACTTTTGACTCATTTTGAAATTACACTTCTCTCTTCATGCAAATAGCTGTTTTGATGTCTTTTGTTGGCATCTGCTGCTTTTCTCAAGGCGCTATAATTAAACAGGAGGAGGCCGCAACCCTTTCTTTATTCCGTGTCACTTTGAGAAATGGCTGCTGCACAGCGCACTGTGTCAAAGCAATACGACTTGAGCATCACCTAGATTGCACAACGAATCGAATCCAGTTTTAGGAGTGTGTGTGTATTTGTGAATTTATCTTCATTTACGACATTGGCGCGGGAGACAGAAAACGCACCAAAACTCAGTTTGCGGTAAATTTTCTCAACAACATCACACCCCACTTTCGATTTATCACAAACAAGTGTATAACTACCTGCGAAGCATAACTTATGAAGCCACATTACTTGGGACTCTACAGCTGATATCTTATTGAACCGCTTTGATCCCTTCTTCTGCTAATCGCTTAAGTCGTGACACTCTCAATTATAGATAAACACATTAGAAAATGGGGGTTAATAGTCAATGTTAAGATCGAGTTAACAGTTAAACCACTTCGAGGTTCCTTCGCTTGTTTCCTAACACTTATCTGAGAGCAGCAGTCCATCACAAAATAGTCTCTTTGGATTACCGAAAAAAAATAAAAAATACTACCTTCTACCTTCCGTGTGCAACCCCCTTCAGGTTTACGCCCACGGCACATCCCCCTGATCTGACAACATCCTCAGGATAACTCTCATATATCATCATTAAAGAGCACGGACTCAGGCACTTTGTCAGAGTTTGCAGTCCGGTGAAAAGGTACAAAGGGGGCCAGAAAATAGATCCCTTTGATGAACAACAGATTATGATGGAGAGGCGAGCAAACATTCCTCTCATTCACTGCCCACATGTGCAGTTGCAGCAGGACTCGCCATCTCACACAGCAGCAAATTGATGTCTGATCCCAAAGACAAGCCGCAAATGGGATGTAATCCTCCTGGATCTTTGTTCGAAACTACAGTGAAATGTGAATCTCTCTTTTCATTTTTAAGTACATAAGTCCTGCATTTTATTACAAGGAATAGCTGATTTATTGTATTTGCACATATGTATTTTTTAGATTCTATCCAGTATTTATAGGCCTTCAACATATATTTACATCCCAAAGACAAGCTTTGTTTCACATGCCTGTGTGCCTGTATTATCAGAGGATCAGCAGCCACTTTCAGCCCGACTCCGATTGTTGTAATGTGACAAGTGAATATTTGACATAAAAAATTCCCACTGAGTTGCGTGAGTTGAGAGCTCAACCCGGCTGGCTCTCCTTCAGCTGCAGTCTGCGTTCCCTCTGTTTTAGTTGGCCCACCTCTCAGGGAGGTGTCTCCAAATTTAGAAACCTTTCTGACAACACGTTAGCTCTCAAGCGCAACAGCAAGCAGCAGCTTACAGGCGAGGGTTTATTGTAGTATGCATGAGTATAATGGGGGAAAAAAGACTGTTAGAATAGAGTATTTAGGGCTGTTGATAGTTTTTAAATCTCTGATCTTTAGTGCATACAGCGCAAAATTTTGTTAGCAAGCAGTGCCGTTGTAATGCAAAGCTTCTTATTTTTTTGCATGTTTATGCTACAAAAATATCTGTTTCTTTAACAATGCTGTGCAAATATTTTTGGGATATTTTACATTGTTAGATTCGTAGCACCATGAAATGCCTTGAGGAGGCATCAGATCAATGCAGAGTCATTGTGCAACATCACGACAACGAGCTGAGTCATGAAAAACTATCTTCAGCAGCACGGAGAACAAAGAGTCCCGCAACAGATGGTGTGGCCTCCACAGAGTCCTGATCTCAACTTTGTGGAGTCATTCTGGGATTATATGAAGAGACGGAAGACACTGAGACAATGTGAAACCTCAGACGAATTGTGACGAGCTCTCCCAAGATCCTTGGAGTGACCTACCTGCAAAGTGCTTTGAAAAGCTGTTTTAAAGTGCAGGAATGGGCACACGGAAGATAGGTTTGATATTTGCTTGCTATGAATTTAATAGAGAAATAAAAACTGTACCTTTTAGTGCCTTAAACCTCTTGCACGGTAAACAATGTGCCTATTTATGTGTTTGGTTTGGGAATTATACTGGAAGTGGGCCTGAGCTAAACTAGGGAAGTGTCCTCTTCACATATGTATGAGTTAAGCTGCCTGCAAAATAGAATTATGCACATACATTTATCACATAATACATAGCTATATTTAAACTCCCTCTTCATAAAACAAACCATTAAAGCAAACATTGCGTATAATTGTACACAGAAAAATCACTGGGTCAACAAAAGGAAAACTGAGTAAGGTTAATATTGTTTGTATTGACATTATATTGTTGAATCATAACCTTAGTAGTAGTAAATACAGTATATAGTATTACATTGTGGATTTTTACTCCTGGCGGCGTGTTGCTGATGTGTCTTTTGTGTTATGCTGCAGCTGTGTGCTACAATAGCTAGAACGTTTCTGTTAGGATGTCTGCGTGTCAGAGTTCTGAGTTTCAGGCCGAAGCGTGGACTTTCGTGACGCCAGTTCGCACATGCTCACAAACAGCTGTCCGTTTGATAGCTTTTGTTGCTAAGGTTGGTGTCTCAAATTCTGGTTCAGCTGTGTGTAGGTGTAGTTTCGAAGTTGACATTTTGAGCAAAGAATGATTCAGAAAAGCAAATTTCGGCCCATATTGTCAGTTTTCGTAGCTGGCTTCTTTACGCCGGTCAGTCAGGACAGGAGTGGGCTCATTGAGAGAGAGGCTTTAAAGAGACACAACCTTAAACTGTCTATTTCAGACGGAGGCTGACCGGAGGTGCTGCATAAAGGGACCACCATGGGGAGTTTATGAACTGTAAATCATGCAAAGATATGCCAGCAGAGTGCCAGAGTAGAAATTATAGACCTGGACATGTACTTGATATGTCCTCTTTAAAAACTGGCTCAAAAGAAGCAGCCGGTGCCAACAGGAATAATAGCGCGGATGCTGACTAAGTGTTTCTTCAACATTTGCCACAGTGTGTTTGTACATAATTAAGAATGTGGTCACTTCAATGGCAACTAATTAGCGAGTCAATTATGCAGATGTTTGTTACTTCTGCCGACCTTTGGCGTCTGTGCAAAAACTGGTAATACTTTCGCTGTTGTGGGAAATTGCTTCGGTATGGTATTTGTCGCACGGTTCCAGAGAAAAGGAGAGACCAAGAACGCACAACCGGAGTCACATTGAGCCGAGAGGAGAAATGTACTGTAACGCCGCAGCCTCATGACATGCAAGAGGTGAGATGTCAGCAGCGTACTGTTTGCAGTGAAGCGAATGAACAGAAAAAAGCAAACTTGCCTGTAAGAGGAGAGACCAAGTCGGCGCGGCATGTAAGATTAATTCAACGCATTCAGTTTTCAGGGATGACGCTCAATGACTATCATCAACACGATGCATGTTTTATGAGTGTGATTCATTTTATTACTTATTTGCTGAGCACGTAACGTGTTCATTATATATTGATATGTTATTTCTTTGCTTCTTTTTGTGCACAGGTTCGGTTTTTGTGAGGAATGCTATTTAGTTGGAATGTATGAAAATACACACAAAAAAGACAGAATCTAAATCTAAAGGTGTGAGAGCTAACCAACAAGCTAATTATCACCTGCAATCAAGGCAGGCGAATGTCACACATAAATAGAAAGAAAGTACAAGAAGTAGCTGAAATGATATGAGCGCACAAACAGAAAGTTAAGTTTAAAAAACATGATAAAAGAACACAGTGAGAACTAATGGCAGCAGTCAAGACTTGGGCGACATCCGCAATAACATATGTACAGTTTAAAAACAACATTTTAGCCCGCACCAGCACTCCTAAAATGTGTGTCACGTGATTATTCAGCTAATAACGCCTCTGGACATGGAAATCATCGCAAATGGCTCAAATCATAGCTCGCCCCCCGTGCCGTTTGGTAGCAGTAACATGATAAAATGCACAATTTAATTGCACAACAGCTGCTAGCATTGACAACAAGGACAGCAATGCCTGCAATTTGTTATCCATTAGGCCTGAACCGTTGATCAGTTTCAAATCAAAATTACAATTTGGAACAATGCAATTAGTAAATCACAAAAGGCTGCATTGTGGGATATATAATTTGCGGTGCATCTTACCCACAGTTTGTGGGCAACACTTAGCTGCTGCTCCTGAACCATAATGACCGTCCGGTTTTAATGGTTGTTCACAGAATTATTTTATTTTGTATTATTATAAATTTGTATAATTTGTCACTTAGATTAATGTAATAAACACAAGTTAGAAGCAGTTTGTACCTTAAAGTTCTTGTCTTTACATTAGAATGCAGTTAATATTTTCGATGGTGTGGTAATGATGAAATCCTTGTTTGCAAAAGTATATTGCGCTCCACAGTATTGTTTGAAACATTACAGTTGGATATTTTTTCCCCACCCATGTCGAATGAACCACCGTCAATCATATAAAAAGGACGTGCTGAAGCAGGAACAAACACATACTGACTTATAAGAAGAAAATTACCAAGAGAACCTAGTCATCCGTGTCGCTCTGCTTATGTTGTTTCGGCTTGCCCGGACTAAAATGCTTCCCCGATTTTTGAAAGTACGTAGAATAGGCTAGTGCATGGCCTTGACACTGCAAATACTTCAGAATTATAGTCTTTTGTGACCGACATGACAGTCACAACAACATGAAAGGATGCAGGTTATTGCTTGTGCAGTGTTGTTAACAGCTACTGTGTGTCTTTGTGTGAAACACTTGAGGTTGCTGCAGTAAACCGGGGATTTATAGGTCAAGATCAAAACCGCACAGAAATATACTATGTTGGCATACCCAGTGGAAGATACAGCAACAGAAATGCATAAAAAAACACTGTATTATTATTATTTTTTTTGTTTTCCTTTGCTTATATACTTGAGGAAGCGTCTAAATTCTACCTCTTTTGTAGTATCTTCCAGAAACTGCAGAGGAGGTAATAGCTGTGCCGGTGGAGTTTTGGTAAGAAAAGGCAAGCAGCCTCTCAGTAGGATTTCTTACGAAAGTGCCATGTTTAACGGTTCACGCTGTGTGTTTCTCTGGAGAATTGAGTTAGTGAGACCTGGCACCTGAAATGCAGCGTTTTTTGCTCTCTCATCCAAACACCCACAGCCGCTTTTTTACATTTTTTTTTTAGTATTTTTTTTTTTATTAAATAGCTCAGGAGGCGCGTACAGCTGCATCAATTACAAGTGCATGTCAGCGGTGTGATAGATCAAATAAAATAAATCTAATGCGGATGAAAATGCGGAGTACAGACATGACAGGGTGAGACAAAGCATGACAGAAATTCATAACCGACACCGTGTTCCCTTTGTTTGAAATAAACCTTCCCCTCTGATTGTGCAGCACAACAAGAGGAGCTATAAATTATTCAGGTGCTCCCCAATGGCCACCCATTTAGAGGCCGCTCACTTGCATGTGACTGGACGTATTCTTCTGCCGTGTTCTGCGGCGATCTGCCTTGTTTTAAAATGGCAGCAAAAAATACATGTGACCTCTGAGTAGGACTGTGCCTTCGCTCTAATGCTTAATTTATTCATTACCCTCCGCCTGCACCGGCTGCAAAGCTCCTAATCGTAAATACTGTAGAAATATCAAAAATGAACGCGAAGGGCGGGAGGGGAGAGGAAGGAGCGCAGAGGATTATTAGAGCTATATGTAAATAACAGGTGAAATATGGTTCCTTGTTCGTCACGGTGCAAGCACAACAAGGGAGGAGGTGAAAGAGGAATAACAGAATGCAGTGGTCATAGATAATAAGACCATTTGCTGTATTGTAGTCCATGAAGGACATCTCCCTCCAGACAGCACAGTATGTCATTTTTCTTCACTGCTGTTCCTTTATTCATGCTGATGTGAGGTTTGCTGTAGTGACTGCCAGGAAAAAAGGGAAGATGGTTGAATGCTCACTCTGTGAAGCATTTCTTTGGGTTTTAACGCTCACATCTCCATGACTGGCTGTCTATATTGGTTGAGAGCTCACTCAGTTTTTGCAGATTTATGTTCATGACATTGGAAAATGCTGCGCAACAATACATTCGTGCAGACCGTGACGCTTTCAGCGCTGCTTAAGTTAATGTCCGAAAGATTTTTTAGGAAATGAGAACCCATTTTGGTGCTAATTATGGTAGGATTTTTTTATGCAGAAATAAGCATGAATGTGCAGTATTGCCTCCCTCTGCTTTGTTGTTTTCTCTTTTTTCTTTTTTCTTAATATTGGTGGAATCCTGTGCTGAATACAGATTGTCTTCACACGCACAGATGATTCACAGGAAAACAATGCATGCATGTAATCCAGCCAGACTGTCCTCTCTAGAAGAAAGATGGCATCAGTCATTTCATAAAAGTGACTCAAAAAAGACATATGTTTCAGTTCAAGCTACAAATCTCTCTGGAGGCAGTAGTAATTGTAATGAGAGCAAAGGGGGAAACGAGGTGACTGTTACAGAGCAACAAAGCCAGCATGGAGAGAAAGTAGCGGATGGATGAATGCATCAACAAACATCAGAGTCTGAGACAGGAGGCAGCAGTTTATTTTCTACCAGGAATCAAAGTTGTTGTTTTTGCAGTAGTACAATAGTTTTTTTGAGGGTAAATATTACAGCAAATTGATGAAGTAGCCTAAATAAAGCTGTTATGTAACCCATGTCGTACCAAACCTAGTTGAACTATGCTTGCTATAACCAGCAAGTTTGGTGGAGTAACGAAATACATAGAACAGAATTATTAGGATACAGAAAAAGATAATCATTTAAAGCGGCTGAAAAAAGGCAAAGTTCTTGGCCTCACCTGGAAACAAAGGTGTCGCCTCTGTTTTGAGGCATGTCTGTACACTATAAACTCTTATATCACCGTCCACAAAAACTCTAATGTTTGAAGAAATCAAAAAAACAAAAGTAAGAGAAAAGCATCGAGCAGGCTGCTGCTGCTGCTCCGGGGCAACGAGTCTGTCAACACAGCACAGGTGGCAGAAGCAGCTATATGTGGCTTTAAACTTTTGCCCCATGAACCTCACTCCCCCGACCTCCACTGTCTGACTTCTATATGTTTCTCAAACTGAAATCCCACTTGTGTAGCTGTCATTTTCAGAGTGATAATGAAGTCATACATGCTGTTGAGGAGAATCCGGAGGCTCAAGACGTGACCTTCGTCTGTGAAGGGATAGCGAAGCTCCAACATCGATGGATCACGTGCATTTAGGTTAAAGTAGACGGGAACAATCTTTCTCCTGATGTTTTCTGGTGAGGCCGAGAGCTTCTTGAAATATCCTCATAATCAGATTACTGATAAATTTGGTAAAGAAAATGGGAGGATTACAATTTCAAAACAGATTTCTAAATAGGTTAAAGGACAATATACTACCATGCCAACTTCTGATACAAGACTCCTGCTTTTCTACCAAACATCACATAGAGTCATCACATAACTCAGAGTTCGCGTTTAATTAATTGTTTTGAGTTTTTTGCCTCATTTACTTTGCTCTACAATTGCACATCTATTATATATGTCTACATATATATACCAACAGAGTATCAGTGTCAATATGAGTGTCTCTAAAACAAAAGAGTTGCTTTCATTCACACATGGGAGCAACTCTTTTACGGTACAACAGCGATAACTTCCTTAATTATACTTATAATGATAAATTGCCCCCAATATTAAGACAGGATCTATCAGTAAATGATAATATGTGCTTTTCTTCACCTCAGACAGGTCATCTGTCATACAGACAGACAGATTATAAGCTGCAGCCTAAACATTAGTTACATGGCCGTCGTGCTCAGATTGAATCCTGAGCTCCATCACAGCTGTTGGCATATTTTTATTTTACTGTCAGCAAAGATCTAGTTTGTTTATTAAAGCCAGAAACATTTTTCTGTCATGTCAAGTGTTTTACTGCAGAGATTCAAAGTTGTATTTGCAGAAGCAACACGATTGTGTGTATGTATTTATACTTACAGTGTGACCTCTCTAATTATTGAAGTAGCCGCAAGAATATGAAAAGAAGTACTTAATATCAATGGAAACACATTTGTAAGTTGTTCTAGTTAGATAAATAATATTACTTCATTACATGTGAATTTTCAGCATTCAGGAAATATAAAATAAAAAGATGTCGGTCAGCAGATTGGGGATGGTTATTACTGATGATGGATGTTGTAGGACTTCATAGGTCAACATTTCCTCTTCAAACACACCGTGCATCTCTTCTGAAGCCCTCTTTAAAAGGTCACTTCACTCAAATTGCTATTAAATTACTATTAGAAATTCATTAAAGTAAGAATATTATATAACCTGCTTACTGTGAATCCACTCAATAAGCCTGCACTTCAATGACAGTCATCGCATGAATATTTCCATTCTCTTATCCTCATTTGAATACCTGATATGATGTTAATCCACAAGTGACAGACAGTCATCAGGTTATGTTACTTTCATTTTGTGATACTTGGATGATTTCAGTTATTAATTGTATCAGAAATGATTTGTAAAATAACCCTCCCGGCCCTGGCAGCAAAAACCAACCAGCAGTGAAATCACAGGAATTTCCAACTTTAGTTTAAACTTGCAGCATTAATTAGAAGTTCCACAGTTTGCAAAGCTTCAAATTGCTGCACAGTGTACGGCCGTAAATGGCAGCGAACCTCCCCGAAATGCCACGCTTGCAACAAATCTGCTTTTGAGCACGCAGTTCTCTTCATTTAAATTCATTCGTTTTTATCAGAACCGCAGCATAACAGCAACTCAGACTCAACAATATCATCTCTCACCAAATGTCCCTCCGACTATAGACATAATGTGTCGCAGCATCCGTCATGTAGTCGCTCACATCTGCACTTGACAGTTACAGCCTCGGAGTGTATGGGCTGATCAAAAGGCAGACAGCGGGGCCCGGGAATAGTTCTTTAATGCTGGTAGTCGATTTAATAGTTCTCTGAGTGCATGCAGTCATCAAGGGACTTACAGACACAAATTGAGGTGAAGTCCAATCTCTTTTAACAGACACGTTTGCCCAAATAAATGGATCAATAACTCAGCTCCTCTAATCACTTTCTCACTTTGATTCCGTCTGGCTGCTGATATTCTTTCTCTTGGATCCACAATGAGGAGTTGTTTTTTTTTTTTTAAAGTACGCTGCAATTGAGATGACCTCAATCAACGCTGTCTTTCATAACTAAATATTTGTCAACAGAACTTGTCTCTATGTTATGATTGCAGTTTAAGTCAGTGATAATTAGTCATGCACTGTTGCCCATGTTCAGATGTGCGTGTCACCGTGAAGCAAGGCTGCTTACGGAGCAGAACCAGGTTTCAGCGTCAGGGTGGCACTCTGATTAAATTCCCAGCCTCCGCTTGTTCCCATGTGTCCTCTCCTTTTGGCAAATAAATTGAAGCGAGCTGACCTTTCATTAGATATGCACCGACAAAAAACTTGAGCGTTTAAGCTTGAAGAACCCAGACATGTTAACTTCAATTAATCGCGAATATCATTACAGCAGGTGACGTGTGCGGGACGCTTGGCTGCACCGTGCACATACTTTACTCATCATCACTCCCAGGCATGAGTTTCTGACGTCGTCCCGGCGGAGGAGGATGATCGCTGGCCTCAGCCTCGCACTCTCACACACCGCTCTGCGATGCTTAAATAGTAGAAAACAATGAACAAATGAGGGTTTTAGCACTCTGTCACTCACGTAGCTTCGCTCAGACGGTGCTGAGTCACAAAGTACCACCGATTTATACAAACCTGAGCCATGTTCCGAGAATAAATCCCCCCCGAAAATATGAGATCAAGTGCAAGTCATTTCCAGAATTTGATTTTCAAATGTTCGCTGTCGACATCGCTCACAAAGACATTCACTATATAATGCAAGAAAAATGATAGTAAATATTGTATGAGTAGTCCATCTTGTCCCCTTTTCCCAGACTTTTGAGGCAACTATTCCAATTTTTAATCTTCTGTCAGGGTTTGGTCGAGCATTTCATGGAAAATTGACATTATTAAATCACCACAATATGTACTGTACAAAAGAAAATGGGACACGCTTCACTTCTCCCAAATCTCACAGCACAGCACACACAATCTGTTTTCCCCCTGAATATTTTTGAATCTGCCAGCGAAAGGAAGAATAATAGCTTTTAGCTGTGCACCAGAAAATATTTAGCTTCCGGATAACTGAGATGTTACTCTATAATTTTTGCTTTTAACGGTATTTTAAGCCTAAAAATGGAGGACTTGGAGCCATATTCAGGGACTGAAAGAGAAGGACACAGGTAAATATGTGAAGACCAAGTTGTTGCAATGCAGTCATTCCTTTTAGGTTGTTATTTGCACACCAGCAAGGTTATACGTTAGGATGTAATGCGCTTTGGCTTATTCATGTAGAATAGAAATGAAGTAGTCTGCAGACAGAAAATTGACTAGAAACTATTATAATGACAAGTAAGCAAGAAAAAAAAGACCAAACATTACCTTATTTTAATGTTTCACATGTGTGGATTTAAAGCTATTTTCGCTTTTATCTAACTGGAAGTGATTGTAAGACCAAACAAGTCTTTTGAAGATGTCAGCTTGTGGCCTGTTGCACGTTTTACTTAATTTTATAGATAAAACAAATAATAGGTGGAACAAATAACAGACATATTGACTGATAAGGGAAATGATTTGCACCCCTACAGTGAACAAAAATGATGTAAAATCCATCCATCCATCCATTATCTAAGCACTGCTTAATCCTCACTAGGGTTGCGAATATTATGCAGTATGTCGAAGGGGCTGGTGGATATTCACATTTATTTTTCCTGTATGCACATTTTCTTTAAAACATACTGAATATTTAGCTTTGTTTGGCAGTTGTGGATAGTAGTTCAGTACTGCAACTTGTTTGACCATTAGGCATCAAGTTTAAAGAGTTATGCAGAGATTCTTAAAGACAAAAATGTCCATGTGAAAAAACAATGCAGAGAAAAATGTCCATATTGATATTATGTCTCACATTTAACGACTAATTTATTTTAACCCAACATCAGTCCTGTGCAAAACTATCCATCCATCCATTATCTATACACCGCTTAATCCTCACTAGGGTTGCAGGGGGGCTGGAGTCTATCCCAGCTGACTCAGGGCGAAGGCAGGGGACACCCTGGACAGGTCACCAGTCTATCACAGGGCTACACTTAGAGACAGACAACCAAGCACACTCACATTCACACCTACGGACAATTTAGAATCACCAGTTAACCTCAACATGTTTTTGGATCTTGGGTGCTGCTATAGCTCACCTGGTTGAGCTGGTGTCCTATGTACAGGGGCTACAGTCCCCAATACTTAGGTCTTGTGTTTGAGTCCCACTCATGGCCCTTTGTCGCAGGTCCTTCCCCCATTCTTCTCCCCACTTTCCCGTCTCTCTCTCAACTTCACTATCAAATGAAGGCAAAAAGGCCAAAAAAATAAATTTTTGGATCCTGTGGGAGAAAGCCGGAGAACCCGGAGAGAACCCACGCTGCACAGGGAGAACATGCAAACTCCACACAGAAAGACCCCGGGTGTCCTCACGGGGACACGAAATGATGTAAAATGACAGATAAAATAATATTTTTTAATTGTATTTTTCACTTTATTTGTTTTGGAACACAACATAAAGCACATCTTTAATTCAATAAAATTATTAATAAAAATTATTAAGAAAATCACTGCTAGTCAGTAAATTTATTCATTTAACCTTAATTTATACTCATAAGTCACCCTCATTTACAATATAGGCGAGCAAAGATACAAATAACCAGAAGACATACTGCGGGCATACAAACAAAAACCTTAGTTAAAAATGGTGATAAGAACATTAAAAAGGCAAATTACAAAAAAAAATTAATAAAACCACTGAGAATAAATGAAGTAGCTTGAACAGGAACAGCTGGAAGTAAGATAAGATGAAATTTAAAAAAAAACAAGTTGCCCTGAGGATAAAACTGAGTCAAGCCTTAGATTGTTCTGCATGTTATATCAGGTTGCAGGTGCACATCGAGTAAAACAGGATTTTCCAAATTCGGTAAAAGCAGCCGACACCCGCGATGTAATCCGATCATTTGAGCGTGTTTGATAAGAGCTCGCATTAAAAGACAGCAGGCAAACTATGTAAGAGGATGGAAAAACACTGAGTCTCTTGTAAGTGAATAAAGCTCGTTGTCTATCAGGCCTTACAGGGAGGAAGCACCAGCCGACCTTAGCATACAGTTAACAATGATGAGTAATATATTTATAACTGCTAGTAAATCTTAATGCAGAGTGATAAACAGCGCACCAGGGGCTTAAGACTTGCCGCTGAGGCGTGCGTGTTTAAAATGCCACCCGAATCCCAACGCTGACGGAAAGGTTCAATCTGCATCCGTCGATATCGCAAAGAAAAAGAGGAATTGTTCTATAAAATTAATTTCTTTGCAGCCGCAGAAGTTAATCAAAGGTAACGAGCAAACAGTGAAAAGGCAGGAATTATTTTAAATAAGGTCAGAGCAGGTCAAGCTTGTAGCGGTTTAACTTAAATTACTTTTAAAGCAGAAGTCAAACCCCTCAAGGATCAAGCCTGTCTGCATTAAGTCGACACAATGAAAAGGTCACGCAAAGTAAACACATCAAGGAAGAGAAATCATTTACCAACGCTCAAACAAATAGAGCATACACTGGAATATGTACTATTTCATGTGCAATTTGTACCGTACGCAATCATAACGCTCTACCAGTATTTCTATTCATCAAAACATCTGTGCAATACCACTGATATGTACAATAATTATAGTAGTTATTTTTAGAAGTAGTACATTCTTTCATGTTTACACTATCCTTGTTGCTGTGACACTGCAAATTTCCCCACTGTGGGACTAATAAAGGGTTATCTTATCTTAAGAAACAACAACAACAACAAGCAAGCTTTATGAAATCGCTCCAGTCCATTTATTTCATCACTGTTCATAATATATATATTAAAAAACAGTCCAGTTTGGGTTTTTCTTTCAATAGTTGTCTCTCAGTTTAACTCAAAATGATCCACTTTCAACTCCCACAACTCAAGGAAATGAAAGAATATCCTCCAAAAAAAAACAAACAGCGAACAAACAACAGTGTTCGCTAAACCAGGCGAACGGGAAGAAGGCATAAGAAGATATCTGGAAGTAATGGCGGAAGCTGTGCCACGTAATAACAAAAGCAAAACTATTTCCTTTTCCTAATATCCAATACAATATATGTTGGCGATTGCCACATGCTGATGCAGAAGGTAATTATTTACAGAATGCCTCCCTTCTTTCTTGGTGCTGATAAATTCATTTACCCAAAGTTAAAGTTTCACAGTCAGAAAATCTCTACTGGAAAAAGTCGCAAATGAGTATCAGCAGCAAAACTTTGAGAGCTTCACTGTAAAGTCACCAAATTCGAAGTCATACATTCCACCTCTTAGTTGGCCAGACTGCAGATTTCCGAGGCGTTCTGCTGCTGGGAGTTGTGGAGGCGAAAATGGGATGAAATAAAAAGCCAGGATAACTTTGTGAAGGTGGGAAAAGACTGTATTTTATCACCACTTTCACTGGTGGAAGCAAGACAGCACATTTCTTACATCTTTGTTGAAAAAGCTTCGAGAAAAAAAAAAAAAAAACTCCTGATGCACAGAGCTGACAGGAATTTCCAGCTTACAGATCTTTTTTTTTTATGTTGAATGAGATTAATAGAGGTGAGTGGGTGGAATTGAGCAATCTCGGGTTTATTATCATTGACTTGCCGAAAAGTTTGGCAAGCCGTTCATTAAGGTGAGTCTGCAGGTATAATTTCACAGGGAATTTAGCCCTAATAATTTCATTACAGCCTGGATATGAGCGTCTTTTCTCATTTTTAAACTCATTATCAGTGGAGTTTCAGAGGCTGGAAGTAGTGGGTGTTTCCACTGGGGAATTGGTTATCCTGTTTTGCAAATGATGTGACTAAGTTGCTTCATCCAGTGTTATTACCATGCAGAGGTAAGTGTGCCAGAAAATGTAGATTTTACAGTGGGAATCTGATAAACAGGAGACATTATGAGGGTCAAATGCAATTTACTTTCTTTCATTTATAGCAGTTGAATAGATTAATCCTGTTCCAAACAATATTGAACATTCGGTATTGGCTTTCATTACCTATTGATGGAATATTTCCTCCAAGTAATTCAATTATAGTCAGAGCCATCTTGCAAACATATTTGGATACGGATTAATGGCTCCTTAGGGGCTCATAAAAGGGCTAAATTCAATCCACGGGAAACACCAAAACATGAAATACAGTTGAGATGATGCGCTACCTCCAGCAGCAGGAAATGATCTATCAGCAAGTTGTGATTTGAACCGTTTGAAGGGCAGTAACTGTGACATAAACCCCTTTTTGGAGGCTTTCAAGCAGGATGACCTGGTCTGCGGTGTCAACTGCCTCACTGAGATCAAAAAGGACTCAAACAGAGCAATCACAGGCACAAACAGCAACAAGGGCAGCTCAAGGAAAACCATCTAGGAGCCCCGGTCCGACTTAAAACCCAATTTTAACTTTTCGGGTTATTATTATTCATAGAAAGCAGCAGTTAGGCCAAGCATCTTTTTCCCGTAGCCTAAGAGAAATACATTATTCGTTTAAAATATATAGATTTTATAATCAGTGGTCGACTGCACGTTTTGTAGATTTTGCTCAGGTTATTAAATACTGTCTGACCGCGGCTCACCAAGGTGGAGAAGATCTCCAAAGTGACATGCGTTTAAGGAAGACATATTTTCTCATTGCACTCTAAAAATCTCTAAAAGCCAGGCAGAGAGCGATTGACATTTTCAGACTGGAAGCTCTGGATATTATTCATGAAAATGCAGAGCGTATTTGGAGAGGCCCGTTTTAACATTTTATGGAGCCCCAGTATCTCACTAGAGGTGACTTGTTCCACCCCACACGACTCCATATCCATTATAGATGGCCAGCTCAGCCATGCCAGCAGTATACATATGTTTACAACTGTCAAATGCACCGGGAGGAGTCACTGCGAGTCCTAAAAAAAAAAAAAAAAAACAGCTATCCGTCTGAGCTGGATGGATCCCGAAGACCTTGTTGTAACATTATCTCTCAAGTATATCAATAATACATACACAGATAAATGCGCCCAAGTGCATGGAATGAAAAAACATGGCAACCGGTGGAGCTCCAGGAATATTATGCAGTATGTAGGGACTGGTGGATGGTCACATTTATTTTTCCTGTATGCACATTTTCTTTAAAACATACTGAATTTTTAGCTTTGTTTGGCAGTTGTGGATAGTAGTTCAGTACTGCAACTTGTTTGATCATTAGGCATCAATTTTAAAGAGTTACGCAGAGATCCTAAAGACAAAAATGTCCACGTGAAAAAACGATGCCAAGAAAAATGTCTATATTGATGTTATGTCTCACATTTAATGACTAATTTATTTCAACCCAACATCAGTCCTGTGCAAAACTATCCATCCATTATCTATACACCGCTTAATCCTCACTGGGGTCGCATGCTGGAGCCTATCCCAGCTGACTTAAGGTGAAGGCAGAGGACACCCTGGACAGGTCACCAGTCTATCACAGGGCCACACTTAGAGACAGACAACCAAGCACACTCACATTCACACCTACAGACAATTTAGATTCACCAATTAACCTCAACAAGTTTTTGGACCTTGTGGGAGGAAGCCAGAGAACCTAGAGAGAACCCACGCTGCACGGGGAGAACATGCAGAAAGATCCCGGGTGTCCTCACCAGGACGTAAACCGGCGACCTTCTAGCTGCAAGGTAACAGTGCTACCAACTGTGCCACCTTGCAGTCCTGTGCAAAACTGCCAAATATTTATTTATTGTCAGGTTTTGAACCCTTGAAATGCCATTTTATTTACATTATGCCAGTGTTGTTTCTCTTTCATTTTATTTTTTTTTCTAAATACACATTTTAAAATATTATTATTATTTTTATCACAGTCTGGACTGTGTTAATGATCAACCGTGACAATGAGTTTGATGCATTATTATTCTATATCCAGTGTCAGACTTCAAAAAGACTTAAAGACAAAAATGTTTTCATTTTTTTTTAAAAGCCATAAAAATGTTATATATTAAAAAATGTTTTCTCCTTTTAATGAGTCATTTATTAATTTAATGAATAAATTTGTAATTTACTTAATGAGTAATTTAACCAACATCAGTCCTGATCATATCTAACAAATATATATTAATTTGGGGGTTTTAACCATTTAAATCACAGTGTGATTGTTGCTTTAATCAAAGATGAATAAAAATAAGAAAAAAGACACACAAAAAACCACAACAAATGGATTATTTCCCATATAGTCAGTAGAACATTTTATTTTCATTATTATGATCTCAGTCTGGGATATTTCAGTGATTAGCATAAACATTTAGCGCGATACGTTACTATTTTTTATGCAGTCCCAGATTTTTAATTAAAACTCACACTTGGGGAATTGGAGACAATGTCCTCGTTAAATAAAATAAAGTAAAATAAAACTCCAATAAAAAAAATGCATTTATTAAATATGTGAAAACTTGGATTTCCACCTGATGAAATCCACAAAAACAGATGAACAATCCAGCCTCAACAGTAATATGAAGATTTCTATCTGATCCACCGTGAAGGATGCTGCTCCCTGTCTGCTGAAAAGGTTGAATGAGCAATTTTTAAAAGACTGTTTAGTTTAAAATGCAATTTTTCCCTGAAAAAACGACTCCAGATGAACAGTGTGACAGAACAGAGATTACATTGAAGTACATGAAAGTTGTCCCCCAGTTAAACTGTGTTTTGGAGCGCCGGCTCCCTTTGATTGTGCAGTTCAAGACCACAGAGGGCAGCGAGGTGTTGTCGCTGTTTCGCTTTTAAGTTACACGACTTCTGATGTGTTTAATAGTTGATGCTTTGAGGCTGGTGGTGTCTGGGCTCAATATTTGTTTTAAGGAGCAGGAAGGGTTTTTTTTTTTTTTTTTTCCCCAACTTTCAAAATGTTCAGTGAGACTTTGTAGAACCTTTGAGAAGTATTTTATCTTAAGTTCTGTCTCATTTATTGAACAACTTAAGAGTTTGTGCTCATGTGTTTGAAAGGGACCAAGAAAGTCAGGCTGGATTTTATTCACCCAAAATGTAGTTTTCTTGAGAGCTGAGTCAATTAACTTGAATATGAACCCAGTTAATTACAAATTTAAGTTCCAGACACAATTTAAAATATAATTAATTAATTTTCAGAATTGTGTTTTTGATGGGAAGCTTTGTGGATTATGTTTTTTTTTTCTTTTCCCATGAACTTTGGCATTGTAGGAGTTCAAATTCACTTTAGTGAAGGTAAGAAAAATGGTGTGGTGTTGGTAAAATGTTCACACACACAAAAAAAGCAAAAATGTCTTGTCACGGCTAACATTTTCAATCCACGATCATGATTTTTTCCAAACCTGTGCATAAACATAACCAAGGAAAAGATAAATATTTCTTTGGTTTCAGCAAGAGAATATAGAAAAACTAATAAAACAAGATGTATTAGAAATGTGTTTGGCACATATTTTGTGACTTCCAGATATGTTTGGTAAGTGTTAAGTGTTTCCTCTAAAATGATTTGGAGATTCAGGTAGAAACAATGGAGGAAAAGTAAAGAAATAAAATTTATATTAGCTGTAGCTGAGTCGCAGTTGAATTGATAACACTACATTAAAGCCATTTCAGCATCTGTGTACTCTGGACTAAATGCTGACATTAACATTAATAAGGTTTTCTCTTTTCTTTTTGTCTATGTGTTGGTACAATGGGTTTCGTACAATGGTTCTGACATGTCTGAAATGAATCAATAAATCAAAGTAAAGGGGATGATAATGGTAATATTTGCTATGTTAATCATAGTAGTTGAACATGTTAACATTTACTAAAATAGCATTAATCACAAAGATATCAAGTGAAGCATTGTTGCCATTCATCTGGTGAGCGATGTAGAAAAACACCTGGCAATCCATAGTCCAGTACTTGTGATTCAGCCTGCACCAAAACACACCAACATAACCTTGCCAAGAGTATATACTATAAACACAATTTATATTTAATACCACACCTGAAGTTTTGGCTCAAGTTTTGAGCTTCAATGTGAAACAACACGAGCTGGTCGTGACCCGACGAACTGATGAGTCTGTTTCTGTTTTGCTTTGGTATTGTTGGAATGCAGGAGACAGAGCAGGAACAAACCAGACGATCTCACGTTGTAACTAATTATAAATGAAGACAGGATCATAGCGTGAAGCCTGTGTCACTGTTCAGGTTGTATGTGACAACTGCGAACATTATCTAACGACAAAACAGCGGTAGAATAAAATGTTTTTGCAGAAGCACGCGTCAGCCCCTGCGCTTAATGTGACTGAGCCTGCTGCCGAGTTAATTTAATTAGTGTTATGAAGAAACCAATAAGACAAATGAAATAAGTGAATTTTTTTGATTCGGCTCCAGTGAAATGAAAGAGCCATCTGAGGAAATCAGATAAGATTCCTGTGTTGCTCCTTTCACATATTGGAAACGATCTTATCAAGTCTCCCCTCTCCTGTTTGGCCTCTTCATCCCGAGTCTTGTCATGACAGACAAATCCTGTTACAGTGGCAATAAATTCAAGAATGAAACACAAATTACAGAAGCCCGAGTGTTTACCTGCCTGGAGAGAATTGGGATGTTTTCACGAGGGGAAGGAAATGAAGAGCACTTGTTTTTTAACCTGTTTTGTTGGTGACTGCTGCACCACCGCCACCTCCACAACCTGTCAAAGTGACAGCGCTGACGGCGCTCGGGCACAACTCTGACATTATTTGCAGATGGTAAATAAGGAAAAATATCTGGCGAGCTCATATGATTCATAGTTAGTCCCAGCTCTTGTTTACAGACAAGTTGTCACATTCATTTAGCAAATTACGCTCGTGCTTGGGGCTCAGTGAAATGGTTTTGCCCTCCCTTCACTGGGGGAGAGAGGATAGTAAAATAATAATAAAAAAAACCTCTTTTTCTCACCTGAGTCTTCAAATCGTTTGACTTCTTCAGATCTCTGCGAAGGGATTATACAGTAAAACTGCCAATATCTCATTGCATTTTTTTTTCTTTCTCCCCCGTATTCAATTAATGGTACAAATTTTCAACCAGCTAAAGGCAGCTCCATTACTTTCTCATAACCCTGCTTAGAGGCTGTATGTAACAGGATATGCTAATACTTGTCGTGCTAAGCCCTTGTAATCTTCATGCTTGAATTTGTGAACAGAGGACCATGTCTACTGTAAATACTGATGGCATAATATAGCGGTGTGGGAAAAGTGTCTGGAGTGTAATGTAGCAAACTGATGCTGCAGCAGAGATGTGCAACTTCACTAAATATAACCGAACGATTACAAAAAAAAAAAAAGGTACGGATTACCGTGAGATTCCCTCTGTCCTCCGTAATACATTTTCCTGGAGACTGCAGACCATATGCTTATGTAGCAGTCAGTGATCCATGAAATCACTTGGTTTTCATGAAGCCGATTTGCATTTTCAGGTGAAAGCTCAATGGGGCAGAGGTAGTTGTAAAACCTTCATTTAGTATATCAAACCTGTCTTTTCCTATTATGGCTGCACAAAATGATCAGCACGCCACTGTTGGCGAAACGACGCCGCATGCTAATGGCACGAGACGTGCAGACGGTTAGACCACCTCGCGCTGTTGTCTGAACTACGAGGCTTCAAATTTGTATCGTCCTTCATCACGAGCCGTTTGGTATTCTCGCTGTTTTGCCGAGATAATTGTTGGTTAGATATTAGTCATGAATATCCACCCAAGCAAGCCTGGAACAGAGAACAGAGAGAATAATAGACGGAAAAAATCTTTAAAGGAATTATTGGTTTATTTATTTATTTATTTATTTATAAGAGCTGCTTGTGCTGTGGGACTCTTTCATGCCATTTCTATTAATCTCGGGTCCTTGTGTTTTTGTCGTGTTTTCTTCTGTTGGCGTATCAAACATGTGGAACCCCAGAAATTTCCATAAACTGCACCATGTAGGCAGGTGGTCAAAAAAAACAATGGAGTTCCCCTTGAGTCCAACAGATGCCAAGAAGTGCTGCTACAAGGTGACGTCTTTACTACACGTGGTTGAAATCTAGTAAATAGATCTTAAGCGTAGTCAGAATAAATAATACTGCGGGATCAAGAATCACCTTTATATTCTAGAATTTATATCTTAAAGGGGTCCAAAGAACAAACATTATTATTGCATGTTATACTCTTAATGATTTTTCCTTTTACATAATGAATATATAACCAGACTCAAAGTCAAATGTGACTTTATTATTTATATCGGCTCACTGCAATCTTTGCTTTAAATGATTCATCACTTGCCAGTTGCTTTGGATTAATATCATATCAGGATGTTTGATGTTTAGTAAGCTATGACCTACTACGAGGTTTTACAAGCTTTTTGGCTGATCATGTCTCCACACTGGTCCAATATTTCCCCCAAAGTATTCGAATGTAACCGGAGCCACAGTATACCTCAAAACATTTCACAACAGCATTTCAACACATCATCTGTAGGATCTCTTTACTGTGCGTGGCCTAAATATTTCTGTTATATAGCTGTAGTTTTGATTCCAGATGGTACTGCTGTTTTATTATTTCCAACTTGTATCCCAGATTTAACATTTGAAAACACTCCATAAATATATATGGCACACTACAATGTAATTGTAAAACAGCACAAGGACATAAAGTGTTTGAGCGCTTTTGTCAGCAGCTAAAACATCTATAATTGGTTAAAAAATGATTCATGGCGGCATATTCATCGCTGCCATCGTATAAAAAAAATGACACAACATGATTAAACACTTCAGATGAAATATTAAGTTTTGATTTTCTGACAACTGAGTCCATTCAACTCAGTGCTGAAAAACCCACAAGGCCGCAAGATAAATACCTGGAGCGGCCTTGAGTTCAGAACGTTGGAGTTGGAATTTAGAATAATAAGCGTGACAGACAGAATTTCCCTGTAGCATGTTAGAAACCATTTGCTTAAATGAATACTGCATTGAAACACAAAATAGAAAAGCTTCTAAGTCTTGCTTTTGTTTAATCTCTGTGAATCCTCTGCTTTGGGTCTGTTCAAACAAGAGAAATTGCAGTTTTCTGACATTCTACAGACCCAGTGATTGATCGGTTGATCAGGAAAATAATTGGCAGATTAACTGACTACAAAAATAGGAGGAATTCATATCGCAGTGCAAACAGAAAACTTGCCTTTGAGGATATTAGTAATGTGAGTCAAATCCGATGGTGTGCTCAGACCTGTAACTTGACCTGCGCTGACATGGTAGGATGAAATCTCTTTCAAACAGGTTCATGCGCCTTCGTCTGATGCATCACAGAGGACCTCCACGTGTGATCCACGAGCCTCGACTGAGGAAATCTACCCATAATACAGCACGGCCTTAATTATCACTGAGAATGGGATTCTTGTGACCCGCCAACCTGCTCCTTTAGTTCCAAGCCTTCTCTAGGTAACCTTGCTCTCCAGCATCACCCGATTCATGAGTATTGATTGGCTGGGAAACACACACGTACACCCAATTCATCTTTTTTTGACCTCTTATGGCAAAGGTTGGTAGAAGCTAATAAAAAGCTAATTATTCAATCAAACTGCTCCTACAAGCAATTTTCCTTGAAACTATTTTGTCTCGTTCCGAGTAAAGCGCTCAGCTCGGTTTGAGTCAGGCCAGTGGGACGTGAGCCTTCATTAGAGTCTGATGTTGTTTTAGATTAGCGGACACGGCTCAGACGAAAAACAGCTGCTCGTCCTTAATAATCACCTCACTTTTGTGCTTCTGTCCCCAGCTGACTCTGAGAATTTTGCACTGAGTAAATAAAGCGGATACATCTCGTGTATTTAAACACGTTAGGTCTGCCCTTGATGACATATTTTCAATATGTTCACAGTTTCAGGGCATCGCTGTCCATGTAGCTCTATTAGTTGGATGTAATTAGGCTCAGACTGTGGCAACACAGCTGTTGAAAATCCATGAATACGTATAGTACTATGATTGATACCTTGCCATATAGCGTACAGGATCCTGTGTGTAAATCAAGCCATTAATCAAAGCGCTGACATGAGGAGTGAGTGACTGCAAAGCCGAGGGGAAAGGAAAATGGTCTGATGGCATTCAGTTTCGTGGATCTGCTGAGGATGAGTTTGACCTCACGGTTATGACAGCGATCGGGCTACTCTACACCTCCGAACAGCATCACTGTTTCCTGAACGAGTGGCTTTGTCGGTCCACTGCTGAGTCATGATGACATTGAGAATGTCCTTTAATAAGCGTGTTAGAGCTGCGGCTGCTTTATCGCTTGTCTTTATCTCAGGCAGTGTGAGTGCTGCAGTCAGGGGAAGCAGGACCTTGCTGAAAAATTAAAATCCAACCCAACCCTTTACTCCAGTCAGGCAAATTAAAAATAATTAAAGCCTGTAATAAATACACAAAAACCTCCTCCCATGGCTTTGCTTGGAATTAATTTCCCATTCTGCTGTGGTATATTAAATACTGTGGGTCCTTGCTTACCTGCCAGAAAGCAAAGAAATTGCCATCACTTCTGTTAATATCTGGGGAATGGAGCACTGTCTCCAATATGAATGCATTCACTCAAATCTATAATTGATTGAGGCTTTAAGGCTTGTTTTTTGTCTCCCTGGATGGTCAGCAGGATCTGATGTAATGAGATGCCTGGAGGTTTTTCGCAGACATTCTTCGGCTGCTTTTGCGGAGCACGTATCCAAGAAAGAGAAAAGAACCCCCTCGATTTTAAGCCAGCTGAGAGATAATTCTGACATTGTCTTCTAAATGTATAATTTGTAATCTTGTGCGTCTAAAAAGAGTATGAAAAGACAATTCTGTTACATTCCAATCGTTAAATAAATCAGTGTCGCTCTGATCTGCTTTTCCTGATTGCTGTAGGCAGAGTTTTCCAAGGAGATCTCCAAGCAAATTTGCTATTTAGTTGAGCGCTCGCTTCGGATATCTCACTTTTACAGTCTAATAAAATAACCCACCCCCACCCTCGTCTTTGCTATCCTCTTTGCAAGCTTATTGTTATATATTGCCCGATAATGCCTTCACCGCAGGTACATTTATGACTATTTACCACCAAAGTCTGTTTTTTAAGCTGGTAAGATATAAACACACATACGCACGTCAGCGTTGCTCATCTCTTGTGCTCATTACGAAGGTGAATTTCAAGGTTAAGGATGTTTTGACAGAGAAATGTTTGAAATCATGCCTGATTGGCGGCTGGTTTTGTTTTCCGTCCTTGATGTCGCTCACATCGGGTCGTCTCTGCGTGAGTGAGTGACAGGATATAAGGTAAAACGGGAAATCTCAGTCACCGCTGTTGTCACACTGAGTATGTAAGTAACAAAGCTGGCAGCACAGGAGGATGACTGTCTCCCTAACAACTGTCTTTGTCTTGCACAGATAGGAAGGAATCACAGTGATGGATAATGACTTGACGGACTATGTCCTTTGGCCAAAGTTGCCTGGCACTGAGGATTTTTTTTTTGTCTGTCTTTTTTGCTTTATATGCCGGCCGGGAGAGAAAAAGAAAGGGAGAGGCAAAATGTTGTGGCTGTGATTGGAGAATGAAGCAGGGAAGTGGCGTGTGATACAGGGAAGGGGAGCCATGCTGGAGATGAAGCGACTTCTCACACTGGGCCAGGTGATGAGTTGATGCTTGGAAACGAATATTAAACTGCAAAATCACCGGTGAACGTCGTCTTTTTTTTTTCTTTTGAAACAGATTTACAACTTCATGCACCTCCCAGTGGTTGCCGACTGTCACATTGCCATCACACCGTCGGCGGGGTGCTGAGTTTCTGACACACACACAAATAGAAGGCGTTAATATGCTTGGCATGATAGACCGTGAAATGATAGACCCCGAAAAATTTGCGACACCTACACTCTCGCTTTGTTTCTCTCCATTTCAACTCTGACTCCAGCCTGCGATGAATCGGAATTGGAAGGAGGATTGAAGTGACGTATCAAAAAAGCAAAAGCTTGCGTCATAAATTCTTCATTGGCTGGATGAATAGCTGAAGGTGACAAGCCTAAAGTCCCTCTCTGAATACAAATTGATGTACAGTAAAGCTGAGTGGAGAATTCTGTTTTTTCATGCATGAAGGCTCTCTGCAGACAAATGCGAGCGATATGGTAATCTCTCTTGGATTGCGTGCCGCTGCACTGCAAGCAGAGCTGTGACATGTCATGTAGCTTGTACTGAATTTTTGGGACAAGTGAGAAACTGAAGGCCTGTGACCTTGGCAGTCACTGCACCCAAGTGTGAAAAAAGGCAAAAAATAAAGTAGGAATGTTGCAGCAAAAAGTGCCTCTTGAGCGAGTCGGAAAAACCTCGTAGTCATCCATCTTCATCGCGCATAACGTGAATGCTTTATGTTGAAGCATGCAGTAATTATTTGGACGCATTAATCACCTTGTTTTTTTTCTCAGTCGCAAAATCTCATCACGAGCTGAAGATTCTTTGTTTTGCACAGATAAATTCCAAAGCAGTGTCAAAATATGATTAATTTTTCATTATGCTCCCCTTTACACTTTGTTCTCCTTTTGCTACAATGATGTAGTGAAATATTAATGACAGGACACACATTCATAGTCGTGGCGTCTTCAACTCTGTTTTTCTGGTGCCTCTCCTGCTGCTTATGCTTCTTTCCTGTTGTTTCATAATCAGATCAGCGTTCATATCGCACCCAAAGCCGCCAAGTGGAAAAAGGAGCAAGCTCAGTCAATGAGATTATGAATGTATGACTGCCTCTCCAGTGTGTTGAGAAATGTTGCCTCCTCCACTAGAACGCTGTCTCCAAGTACACGATAAACATCCCCAAAAATATGTTAAAGGAGCCACTCCTCTGGCGGGGTTTTTTTTTAAATTTTATTTCTGGGTGAAGTTTGCCAACTCACCTCAGCTGCAGCGTGGCCTAATTCTAAGAAAAAAAAAGGCTAAAGATGTTTCTCGTCCTCTAGGTGGTGTTTTCCTGTGACGCCAGTGGGAGTCGCCTGCCTTAGCTCTGACTCTTTGACTGCCAGCTGATCAGAATGCTGTCGTGGAACCTGTGATGGAGACCAGGGCTTGATATCTGGTGAGTTTGTCACGTTTTTTCCCCCACACCCCCAAGTCGGGGTATTGACTGTGAATCGTTGCAGCTCCACTATGCTGAAAATGTTAGCAGTGATGCATCAGCAGATTACAGATGCAGCGCTTTGCAGATCAATTCATTACAGGCAATACAGTGAAACTACAGGTGCAGAGCAGAACTGGGTCAAGTATGGAAATGATCTTTTTTTTTTTTTTTTGCAGCTAGGCACCCAAAAGGGTAAATAAAATCCAGATTCAGCTTTATTTGCTAGGTATGTTTACCGTGAATTTAAATCAGGATTCCAGTGGCTCTCAGTGTGCAGTGAACAGATGTACAGTGACATACATACGAACACATATCTCGAGAAAGCTAAACAAAGAGAAGCAAACATCAACATATGGCTGTTATGTACATGCGTGGAGGTATGAAAACAAAAGGTACACATACTGCACACAACAGCATCTAATGTCGACAGGGTGACCAAACTTTACAAGAGTGGGTGGGAGTGTAAAGACTGTTGGATAAATATTGAGTGGCTAATTAAAGTTACTACTTGGGATGCAACTTTGTTTGCATCCAGTAAAAGGTTTATGTAGAGTTTATAGAGCTAGTTTTGCTTTACATTTGGCAGTAACGGATGTTATTGCGCAATCCATCTATGAATCTGTCATATATGTAAGCTGTCAGGCCAGGAGATGTTTCAGGGAATGACAGGTTGTACATTTGTAGGAGAATATTTTTTTAAATGTACAGATTAAAAGGTTTTCTGCAGTCGTAGTGCCTCCTTCAACCTTGACACAACAACGCCCACCGATGTTGTATACTATTCTACCGTATGCTAACCTGAAAAGGCCAAATAACAATCTTTTTTATCATCGTTTCTATTCTGCCATTCTTATTTTGTCATTGTAGCATACGTATGTGCTCCAGTGAAAATGGAAAACTGAACAAAACAAGATTTTCAAACATGAGGGGGGAGGTTTACATTTGTCCATATGTGCTCAGAAACATACTTCCTTGAATTCATTCCTCTCCTAACTAAACAGAATTTAAACTGCAAACTCACATAGCATCTTTGCATTGACTTGTCTAACTCTGCCAATAACATGTCTTATGTGTGGCACAAAAGCAAACAAAAACGTTCTATCTGGAGTTGTAGCGTAATTGAGTGCATCTCTAACCAACCCGAAACGGGCCATAAAACGCTCTTCAAAACCCTGCAGCAGTACATAAACGCGGCTTCATGTTTCAATCGTACGATATATAACATGAGACTATTAATTAAAACTTGTTACATGAGAGGATGGAGTTAATGATCTGTGCTGCGTCTTCAGAGAGCAGTCAGCCGAGAATAATTGTGCGCATCAGAAGTGTGGTACGTACCTGCATCCCCACAGCATCTGTCTGCTGTGCTCCAAGTAGGTTTGCATCCTGAAAATGTCACCGCAGCTACATCCAGGCGCTATTTCGGATCCAGCGTGCTGCCAGTAACTGCTGAGGGCGTAGTTTTAGGTAAAGGTCTGGGTAAGTCTCTGGAGGAGGAGGATGGGAGGGAGTACAGTAAGGAGGAGGAGGAGGAGGAGGAGGAGGAGAGCGGGTGGGAGGTGAGGTTATTTTGCCTACCCCTGACCCTCTGCGGTCAGAGCCCCTGTGGTTTCAGCGGTCAGGGGGGGAATCACACAGCGCTGAGAACAAAGAAATATGATGGCTCCCACTTGTCCTCCTCTGGTTCAAAGGGAATGGCAGGGCAATGCTAATTAGCCAGCTTGTGTTACTGAATTGAACATAACTGCTGTTCCCCTCAGTGTTCCCCCCCTCCCCTTCGTCGTACGCCTAACAAGCAGCGTCTACAGCAGTCATGCACCCTGCATAACTATGCATTTATTTATTTATTTATTTTGCACTGGGAGACATCCTGTTCTGTTTGTGTCTTAAAAAAGGAAATAATTCCCATAGTTAAATTAATCCTTTTGGAGAGATTTCCCCCCCCAAAAAAATTCACCTTTCCCTGTCAAATAAAAGCAATTGCAAAAGTGTTGCAATTTTCGTCTCGTATTCTTTTGACATCTTTTTTTTCCCCAGCTGCTCTTCTGAGTGCAGCTTAATCCGGGTTGTCAAGTTTAAAGGCGATAAGAGGCGTAACAACAGGATCCCCCTCCGGTTCATGTGTGCTTACGTAAAATTATACCACTGCAAACTGAGAAAATGGTGTTCTATCGGTAGGTAGTGAATACATTTCTTCAATCAGGGATCGAGGGGGGGAGCGAGGAGGAGGTCAAGTTATTACCCTCTCATATTCAAAATTCCAATGACGGCACTGTGCACATACACCTCTCCTCCCCTGTGTTCTGTGGTCTGCTCCTCTTGTCAAAGTAATATGAGTCTTTGCAGTCAGTGTTTCCTGGAATACCAAGTGTTGAAAGCAGGCGGCAGGCGGCGTCGAGTCTCAGTTCGGGGGCGTTCTTCGGGTCTACGGCACGTGTCGCCACGTTGAGATAACATCTGCACCTGATTCTTGTTTGTGCGGCTCTAATCATCGGCAGAAATTAAGCTATACAACCCGTGTCAGCCTCCGTCTCTCCGAATAACAAGGGGCTTTGTGAATTTGAAATGGCGTCGCTGAAGCTATTTCAAACAATACTGGAGGAAAATGTGGTAAAAAAATCAAACACACCTGCGTGCGTGTGAGCACAAGTCAGAAGCAATAGACGCGTAGCTCCAGGGGAGTTGTGCTCGGCGTCTTGGTGCTTTCTCTCTTTCCCTCTACCAGTCAAATATCTTTTTGTTCGTGCAGATGCTCTCAGGGTTGGCAAACACATTGAAGACTGAGTCACTTAAACATTCTCATCTTGACACACAGCTGATTCATGGTCTATTGATTTCCTCATACATCAGAATCTTTTGTACTGTTTTGCTGTTATGTATGTATACAGGAAAGAGGGCATCGCTGCTCCGAGGCACATGCGTCTGTCTCCGAGCTCCCTGTTTTTTTGCGGAATGGCATGATTAAAAGCTCAGAGGCATGTTTAATGACACATGGAGGTGCAACCTTATTGCATAAGCATCATCATTAGTTACAAGGAGCATAGCTGAGTTTAAGAAGCCATTTACAATAATGGCCAAGAATAGCACAATCAGTGTTTGCGAGCATAAACAAGCTGCTCTCTCCCAGAGCAGCAAAACAAGAGACCCTCTGATCTGTGTTGTCATGCAAGTGTAAACCCCGGAGCTCATTCATTCAAAAAATAAAAGGTGCATTACATTTTGATGTAACTTTTACTGCGGCGCTTGAATCCAACGAGGCAAGCTCTTAACATAAAAAGGTATCCGTAACCAAAGGAAAATTTCTCTACTCGCGGGTCTCTTTCATAAATTTATCATTTTCTTCGCTGTTGCAGAAGTCATTAGGGCATCGCAAATTACAGAGCAGGACAAACTCTTCTGTCTCCTCTCTGGCAACACAGCAGGTAAAAGTTCAGACGGAAACACGCTGAAGTTTTAGCTTGTTTTTCTTTTTAAATACTGAAGATAAATTGGTTTCCCGAAGGCGGGCTCACAACATATCTCAAGTTAATTATGCTTTGTCGTGTATATTGTATGAATATTGTATGTTTGATGTGTGTTCAGACACAGCTTTGGAAATAGCGCCGTGCTCACTTGAATTGCATTAATGAATAATATTCTAGGCTTTTTCTATTTTTTTTCAAAGCTAATTAAAGCTTTTCTCTAAATTCTAAAACAAAAATGAGTGTTCACTAAAACAGTATATGATACTTTATGCAAATAGAACAGGCTGTTTATTTAAAGTACTATTTATAAATATCTACAATAGCTCTAGGGAAAGGCCTCTACCACCTCCTGTGCAGAGAAACGCAGAAACAGGCCTAATGTTCTCCATTTGCCTCTCTTTCATCATAAATGCGAACATCCCTCCTTAAGTTTCTACCACACTGCTGTGAGCTGTGAGTGGCTCCTGATATAATGTCGCCGCCACTGTCTGTGCCCATCTGTGCATTGGTCTAAACAAGGCCGTGACAGGGGTCCCCCCCTCCCCAACCTTACTTCCTTTCATATCATTTACCAAACACAGCGTAAGGGAGGGAGTAGGCTGCATGATAGTGGCAGACGAGTAGCTGGTTATGAGCCACAGCTCCTCCATTGTCTACCATGGTGGAGAAAGAGTGGGAGCCCCTAAAGAGGCCTGGCAGAGTCTCTGCTTCCATCTGCCCGCATGCCTCGCCATGGAGCCCAGCTCGCACCACTTGAGATTATACTCACGTCCAAGCTGTTACTGTAATTTGCATTGGCTCATAGGCAGAGGAGAGTGAGGAGGAGGAGGAGCTGCACATGAGGCAGGGATGTTATAAGTGGTCCTGGCAGCACAATGAGCTTGCCTGGGTGTAGTATTATGGACAAGTGGCATGGGCAGAGCTATATTAAAGTGCAGTAATGGGATTGAGCAGGTTGCCCTGCTGCTCAAGATTATTGTCTGTGTTAGCACATGAAGTAAATTACAGAAATTTTCTGTTTGAAACTACCTCAGATGCATTCGGCGCCGGTGCTGCACACTTTATAGCCGCTCCCGCCTCGAGCAGCTTATGCAAACTATCAGTCACGATACATAAAGCAAATAAAATACGTGTCACTCTGGCTATACCCTTTGTTATGTATTCCGCTAATTAGCAAGTGATTTCCCTGTAATTCATTCAGATGAAAGATCACACACCAGGAGAAAACCCACGCAAGCACCGGAAAAAAAAACATAAGCACCAGTCTCAAGAAGAAAAGGCCAGGGCTGAGGATCAAAACAAGAAAAACGAAAACGCACAAGTTACTGAGCTGCCCTCTCTGTTTCAGATCATACATCAAACCTGGGAAGCGATCATAAAATCTTCCATAAGAATTCATTTAAAAAATCCAAGGCGGCAGCTTTGTTTACACCATTTTCTGAACTGAATTGGTATTTGCATTGAACATGGCAGCAGCAGCAGCCATTTGGGAGAACGGCTGATTGAATGTGCGAAAACTTTCTTGTTGTAGGATTTAGAATTAAATTCACGTTCCTTCTGAATACAAGAGAACGCAAGCAGAACAAGCACTTTCAGCTCGGGCCCGCTCTTTGATGTCCTCATTTTTCAGGCCTAATTTGTTCCTAACTTGATAACTTTTGGACCGCAATTTGGTTCAGCAGCTAATTTATCAAAATGTAGTAATTAACTAGACACAGAAAATAAAGAGCAATTTCTGATAATGCCACCTCCATCAAACAGGTTGTGAACTAATTATATATGGTGCAGCCTCGACCACAATGACCAGTAATGAACTTCTTGTAGCTGGTGGCAAAGTCACGACACGTACAGTATTTAATGTTTCCTGTGCTCAATTATTATTTCTGTCAGTGGAAATGTTTTGTCAAATATATCCAGGAAATATATTGTCAAGGTTAGAAAAAAGTTGAAACGAACGTACGACAGGAGTGAAGACAGACTTTGAGGTCCAAATGTCAGACCACTTTTAATCACTTTTATTTTCTTTTGTAAGTTTGTAACACATCAGCAATTTTACACAGCACCTAATTTATTTTGTGGAACACTGACTTTCCATTATAGAGAAAGTAAAATTGACTGTTTTACGAGGATCCAGCCATATTAACTTTGTGCACAGCTGTGGGGGGAAAAAAAAAAAAAAGAAGGGAACATAGATAAAAAATAATTACGTGACTGTCTGATAAGACGGAGCTAAATGTGTCTTTCAGTCTCAAATAACAGACCTGACAGGTTTCTGATTAGGGGACTCACAAAGTGCAGCTTCAGCTTGTCATTTTAAACATTTCATTCACATAATTGCTAATTATTCTGATATGTCACGGACTAAATGCATTGACCTGATTTCCACCTAAAAAGGTATTTGGAGACAGGAATGTTATATAAGCAGCTAATTTGCTTTGGGAATTGTACACGTGTCAGACATGACCTCTATTTTAACCCGACAGGTTAAACTTCAAGGCCTGGAGATTTAAATACAGGCCTGTGTCATTCTTTACTTTTCTAACACATTCAAATAGTGAAGAATTTATTGTTCCCGTCCAGGTTTGTTTGCTCAATCGAGCTCATGATTGGCATTTTCAGGAAAGCTTTACAGAAACTTAGCCTGTGTAGTTATTAACTCAGTAGAAGAACTATGAAGCAATATTTTTAAGAAAAGGATCACTCATTTCTCCTTATTTCATACATGTGGAGATGGGCACACATGCACACAAAGCACACTCATCCGGGTTTGTTCGACCCTACATCCAAACTAAAATAGCACTCTGCCTTTGAAAATTGAGCTCTGGGCTCCGTAGTGTGCAAATCTGAAAACGCCAGCTTGCCAACCTTACACCCATCGGAGACTCATAAAAGAAGTTCGGCTTCTCAGAATGTTCTCTCGCTGAAAATTGTTGTGCTGTGCTCGCAATAAACTATGCATGCTTGTGAGCCCTCCGCTGCTTGCATGCAAGTAGGAGGAAGGTAACCTGTTTTGGCATTTTAATGTGAATGGAGGTCTTTGCAAGAACGAGCTGAAAATCCTGGTGTGGGCGCGTGTTGTTTTTGCACAATTTAAGCCTTGATTATACTCTCTTGCGGATACGCACGCAGACAGCTGTGGACACCACAGACGTGTAGTAGTTCCTATCATGGTGCTTTGTAGTCCGCTTGAAGGGCTGTTCCACACTCCTGCTGAGGATGTACACTACTTCCCTTGTAGCGTGGTTGTATCCGACACAAATTTTAGGCTGCATGCAGACGTGTGCGAAGAGGTGGACCCTCGCAAGCTCGTGGAAAATATAACACTGGCCCCCGTCAGCCTGATTCAGACAGCTTCAGTCTTGCCACCGGTTTTATTGAATCTATTGATTAGCAACTGGTGCCAGCGACAAGAGCAGAAGAGAAAAATACTGTCGTCAGGAATCTATAGATATGAAGGAAATGTAGGTTTCCAGTTCCTTTGTGAGTCACATTAGCAAATCTTTCATGAAGAAGGAAATTAACTGGTTCGATGTATTAGGCCTCAAGACTACACACAATATGTTTCCAAAAAACTCCAGTGGGTCTCTTAAACTTAAACGTAGCTGAAGCGATGTTGAATCACCAACAGTGCAGGCAGCTGGCCCAGAGCCCCAGACACCCCAAGGCACCAAAACCCCCAGGTTGTCTGTGTGGCAATTACTTTTACTATCATTAACCATTTGCTTTTAAGAAGCACAAACTGGAGTGTAAATCGTCTTTATATCCCCCTTAACTTGGGCTGCACGACTTGCTAACTGCAAGATGGAGTCTGTGGCTGAAGCACCGCAGCCCGGTCCACTTGTTTAAAGCTGCAGCCTTCATCACGGTTCACCGCATTGTCTGCTGTTACACGGACTTGACGTCTCTCATCTCGGCCCCCGAGCCGCCGACGCCTTTTTAATCCCCCGTCTTCTCACTCGTATGATCATCTTGGAGAAACCCAGTTTGCGAAAAACGGCGACTTTTCAGTTGGAAGCCCTCATTAATAAAGTGGACGGTGAAATTTATGAAGGGCTGCGTTGCCCAGCTGGACCACAAGTCTGCTGCAGCTGCATAATAATCCACTTGTGACAGCTCTGTTTCAACTTGTGCCTTGCATTTTTCATACAGCTCCGAGATGAAAACTTAAGAAAAATATGTGCATGATGGCAGTACATTGTTAAGCGAGTGAATCATGCTTTCAAAACTGTCTTTAGTAACTAATTATCGTGTCTTTTGCAAGGTGAAAAGTTGTCGCTTCAGTGAGTTCTCTGTGCTGTTTGGAACTTTTCTCATGTGGTGTAACACTGGCATGTGAAATGTTTTTCTTTTTCTTTTGGTTGCATTCAGACTTTGATTTTTTTTTGGTTTTGCGCTCATCATACATATGTGACTCTGATTTAACAGGCGAAACACTGCTCACAAAGTACCTGTTTTGGGCGAACATCACCCCTTCTGCTATTGAAGTAGTTCTTTACAATTGGTGTTGGATTTCTTTTCACAACTAAATCTTTTCTTTTCCAGTGTTTCTTGCCTGTTCCTTAATCATTTTTCTGCGCACATGTCGAGCCTGCATGTCAACAAACTCTGTCTTGTTAATAAAGTGTAGAAAAAAAACAAAAAACGATGGCGTATCCAAGAATCAGAGTAAATGATGTTCTATCAGACAGACTTCTGTTGTAGATTAGTCATGAAAAATGAGAACAACGCAATATTCAAGCTGCAACGAAAGTTCTAACACAATGTGTTTGAGTTGATTCGCCATACTTCACATTGCATTTAGTACAATGTGACATGACACTGTTGCAATGCTGATCCTGAAACAATATGTTGTGCAGCTTTAGCCCTGACCTTATTGTTATAGTGAGTCAAACTCTCGGTTTATTACCTGCAATAGTGAAGATGACACTGTGCACTGTAAACACACAAGACACAGGTGTTTCATCTAGACATGATGTAGAATTTTGGCCCTTTTTTTTTTTTTTTTTTTTTAGCAGTTAACATGTAAATAATATAACAGGCACAGTTTGTAAAATCATTATTAAAAAATAATTACATTTTTAAAAAATCATTAATTATATTGTTTTTCTTTCAAGTAATGTCAAATATCTATATAAAATAATTATTTTTGATTCAAGTAAAGAAGTTTAATTTTACAACTTGTAACGTAAAAGATTGAATTACCATTTTTTAAGATGAAAGATTTTTGATGTGGACATTATTTACAGTTTTGCTCTGTTTCTTTTGGGCCATACAGGCTTTTTAGTGTGATTTTACTAGTTATTATCACTACCAACATGAACCAAATGGGCAAATTATGTAAATTGGTCCAAAAAATGACAGTGAGAAACTGTTGAAAAAAACATTATTTTTTTCTCCATGTTGCATATTTCTAAATAAATTTGTGTTTTATCAGATAATAAGCTGCCACACGGTGAACCCTGAGGCCAGTTAGCTTCCTGGCCTCTGGGCAACAGCTCAGCAGGAGCTCACAGATTATTGGTACCCCATATTGAGTTAATCCGGCTTTGCAGTTTAAGGATTACATTTAAGAAATACATGAGGAACACTAATATGTCCCCACATCTTCATGCTGCACCCACCAACCCCTCCCAAAAAAAAAAACAACAAAAAGTGAAACAACGTCAGGGTGGTAAAAACAAATAAACAGATGCACATCCAGTAATTACACTTGTATACAAGCAACTGGTGCTCGGAATTCAGTGGCAGTAAACGTAAAGTGACTGGTACATAATGACCGGTCGGTGATGAAGTGCAGCAAGTGTTCACTTTAATTCATTCTCCTGGTACAAAGCCAACTGTAGATAAATCCACACTCTTTGTGAATTTACTGCCCTGCTGCCACTCTGTATGTATTGACATTGCAAGGTGCTTTATTTGGCACAGAAATAGGATTAGTGAAGCCTTCACTATATGTTTGTCAAAAGTGCTAAACCTGCTTTGCGCAGGCTTCCCTATGAAGTGTGTCAAATTGAAGCTGTGCAGTCCATTATTTGTCTGCAGTCGCCGAATCCCATGCAGTCGTTCGAAGGTTGTGGCGCACGCTGAGAAGCATTATAGCCTCGAGTGATTTTGGGACACTGTCCTCTATATCAATTAGAGCTATATGAATTTTCCATTATTGCGGCCCGTTATTACAGTAGATTTATTCATGTGGATCCTGCTGGTGATAAATCTCAATTGTTTTTGTTAATTGAAAGATACTGTAGTCAGAAAGGAGAAGGTGCATATTGGATATTTACTTTTGTGTTTGACTTACAGGATGATGAATGGGGTCGTATGCATTCCTACATCTACTGGAGCAACGCGGCGCTTTAGGTTTACAAGGCTGCACTTACAGTAGCGACGTTTACGGGATTCATCATTTCGGTTTAACGTGTTCGCTAATTAGCTCAGCAGAAGTTAATGAAAATGCCTCGTCAAAGTATGTGAAAATGGCTCCGGGGTAAAATTAAAGGGATCACCAAAGTTATTACAATTCCTCCTTAGTGAGATACTAATGCAGTAGCAAATTTTATGGTATTAAATCCAATAGTTTTTTAAGACATTTGACTCAAAATGACAAATATCACATTCCTTGTGGTGCAAAGAGACTCCGCCCAGGAGTTGAGATGTTTCAAAGAGCAGCATTCCTCTGAAAACCCAAGGTATAAGTGATGTAAATTACAGTAGATTCATCCTTACTGAATAAACATTTGTCCTGTGGCAGCGTTTGTGTGTGTGTTTGTTTGAAGAAAATCTAGATCTTTGCCTTACTGTAGCTGCTGCACTTGATTCAAAGGAACTCTTTACGATTCCGTTGTGTGATTAACAGATGGTCCCCATTATTTGTTTGAGAAAAGGTCCCTTTAATGTCGAGCGAGCAGGTCGGTCCTTCCATCTCCATTATGTGAAATAGTTTAAATAAATGACAGATCTGTGCATGGCTGTCTTGTTATAAAAATGGATATAGTGTGTTTCAACCAGGAAAAGGTTTTAAGTTCAGCCATTTGATACATTTTCTCTCCGGAGTGTAAATCAGCTCTTCACTAGAGTCTGCTGTGGCGGAGAGGCACGTAACAGGCATACATAATACCTTGCAAGGGTACATACAGAGCAGGATCAATGCAGTATAGGAGCCTTGGGAGAAGGATTTGAAGCCAAGTGTGGATTCCTCAGCATCACTGTAGCACAAAGTGGCACCATAAGGCACCAATTCAAGAGGGCCTATTCAGCCAGCCTGCACAGCGCAAGCGGGGCATGGAGCCGCTCGGCTAAGGCACAGGAAGACAAGAATAAAATAAAGCAGCACATCAGTGAATAAAATGATAAGAGTAGAGGACAAACAAACATGCATCAGGGTGGAAATAACAAAACTGTCACCACATGCAGAAAGTACCTATAGAAGAGACAATCATGCTGCTCCAGTATTTGTAAATCACCAATTCTTGTCACTGACCCTTGTTGGATTTCAAAATAACTAAGCCTAGAAATAGAAATCCCATAAGATGGATGTCATTCAGAATCACTGTCTATCCCCCTCATTGTTTGCTAGCAGCTCCTGCTTTTATCCTGGCTTGTTTGTCTGCGCTTTCTCTTTTTCTTTTCCCTTTTTTTTTTTTTGCTTGACGAATATGTCGACTGTATTGCTGCAATCTCTTGGAAGGTGTCAGCGAAACTGCTGCATGGAGGAAAGAGTAACAGCCACACAGTGTATTGTTGAGCCGTTTGTTGATGTCAGAACATGCTACCTGCTAAAATGGCTCCGAAAAAAAGAGCAAATTTAAGCTGAGCTTTTGCAATCGCAAAGGAGCGTTGGGTTTCGAAAATTCAGGTGTGGTGTTTCGAAGTTGGTAAAGCAAAAATGCTTTGTTGAGTAAAAGTTTTAAAATTAGATGCTTGTTTGTATCATTCAGCAGTGGAAAAGGGAAAAAGCTGAGTTATTTGTACTTCATTTGAGTGCTTTATTCTATGCTGCTCTAAATTGCACTGGAAATCCTGTACTTTTTACTTAACTGCACTTATTTCACACTTATAGTTACTTGTTTCAGTGCATGTTTATACTTTAAATGACTAATATCTTACTGACAGAGATGATTTATGTTTTTTTTTTTCATTATTACCTCTGTACTTTTACTTATTTCATGTTTTGAATCACTGATTTTCATATCCTATCATTGACACTTGCATTGAAAGCAAATATTTGAATATTTCTACATTCACTGATACCAATAAACACGAAACACTTCGTTTTAGTCACAACCGCTTCAGTGTTCTTCACACATTGTGAAGCTCCGCAAACCTCTCACGGCCAATCTAAAGTATGCAAGTGGCTAATGTAAATCGGAGGACGGCGCATTGTCCTGTTTGTTCTATTAATCGTGACAACTAACAGATAGAATGCAGTCAAAGGGGGATTTTTTTTTTCTCCTTCTTTGCTCAGTTGTAGAGTCAATTTGTGCATAAAGGGGATTGACAGGAACAACACCATGCCTAATACATCCATTATGCATCGTTTGGTCGTGTGATTAGTGTGACTATATCAGCGCAGGATACAGTGGATCTACTGTAATCAGCATTCAGTGCAGGAATGTAGTATGTGGGCGGTGAGACTTAAACAGCAAGAACCAATCACTCCACATGGGAGAGCGTTTGTATGACATTCATGTAAATTAGCATAATTTACACTTTGATTATACGAGTGGTCTGATATATGTGAGGAGCACTACATCGTGCTGTAAAGAAATTGTGATTTGAACTTTGAGCTAAAATCACTCGTCAGTCAGTCGTTTGGATGGTTTACGAAGCCAAAATGGCAAAAAAAAAATTGTAAAAATGTGCTAGTTTCAGGTTCTCAAATGGGAAAAGTTTCTGGTTTTCATTGTGTTGTATGATATTATATTGGATTTTGAACAGTTGTCCAGACCAACAAATACAAATATACCAACTTACTTCTGGGAAATCAGGATAAATACCATTCACTATCATACTTAGATTTCAAAAGTTTTCGTCCATTTTTTAATGAAACTACCAATAACTAAATGTACGTCCTCCAATCATCCCCTTTTTATATGCAAATAAATGTTGCTTACCATTTAACAGATAATACTCGAGGGTACACTGCCGCAGTAAGGAATAATGGTCTACCAAACCCTCTTAATTAATTGATATTTTTGTTGTTCCAACTTTTAACGGTTTAATTTTTTTAAAGCACAGTTATTTGTGTTGCCGTAATTTGTAATTGCAGAAGCAGCTACCGAAGCTTGATTATATCAGTGAGGGGAGGTATTCAAATTAAAAAGAACAGGTAGCAGGTAAAGGCTAACAGTCAATCACCGGAGTGTTCAATCAGTAATTGACGTGCATGACTGGCCTCGTGCACCGCCAGTGTGATCCTAATGTTCTCCGTCTTGTTTGGGGAAGCTCTTACAATTAAAGTTTATGGAGCCGCAGTAGTTTGTGTTTCCTCTGTTCTTCTTCATTGAAAGTTTTAAATGGGATGTAATTGAGAAGACTGCCTTTGCACGCGGACATAATTATAATATGTAAATGCTTTGCGACGACACCCTCCGCCACCACCACCACCACCAGCACCACCACCACCTCCTCCTCCTCCTCCTCCCGCCTTGATGAGATGTGACCAGAAATCCCCGGGGCTGTGCAGCCTCAGTTTAGGCGTCCACTGGTGGAGACAGAGCTGACTCCAATGAACTCGGCCTGTCAATAATTATGCCTGCATCCTGACAAGAGTCGCACAAGGGCAGCTCGCAGTTCACTGCCTGCACCGTCTAATTGGCATTTACGGTTTCCTGACAAAGTCATGTCCAGAAAATGTCCCCAGTTCTGGGCAGATGTTTTTCGAAAAGCAGAAACAGACTGTGGCGTTGTTTGTTTACGGTTTCAATGTCACATTGAAAATATGCTTCAGCTAACTTGGTGTAGTAATTGTGTAATCCAGGGTAGGCCCATTAAACCGCATCATTTTCCTGTATAACGAATGTTGTTTTGGTTTACAGCATGTGATAAAATAGTGGAGAAAAAAACTGTCATACCTGTTTATAAATCTCATTAAAAAAAGGCAAATGCGATTGTCTTTTCTGACCAACAGCAACAAAACTAACAAAACCAAAGCTTTTAATCATGTAAATCGTTTAATTTTCCGACAGTTTCAGCCGTACAGTTATCTCATGTATTATAACTTTACCGTTTTAAGTTTTGTACATGTGCATTTGTACATCAATGTCAATATAATGCACGATATTTCATTATTATGGGTAATATTACTCATTACCTGTATGCTGTTCTATTTGAGCTCACTTATTTTTTTTATTACAGTCATGCATCGTACTTATATCTTATATATATACTGCATTTTTTTATGTCATGCCATTTGTTTTTCTGTGCAAAATCTGGCACAAGGATTTCCTTTGAGATTAATTAAGTTTTATCCAATCTTATGTTATCTTAAAAAGCAATGGTCATTACAGAATAACCCTCAGAGATCATCTGAGGAGAACCCGCCCTCTAAAATGAAGCCATGCGATGATCTCAGAATCACATCAATCAGGCCATATCTCATTTGGAGTGAATCTAATCGGACAGGTAATAGCACATTTCTGTAACGGTTTAATGATGGTAGTTAAAACTCATGTACATTACTACTTCAGACCAGGACAATTATTAAAAGGATACTACTCGGGTGTGTGTTTGCTTCATGTGACAGTTCTGTGAATTATGAGATATTCCAAGTCGGTGAAGCCCTTAATTCTGTGTGGTTATTTAATTATGAGAATATCCTGGAGAATTTGTGGATGTCCTAATTAAAACACCCAACAAATGGAGGTGAAGAAGCTCCCCGTCGCGGCCCGTGGCTGTTTAGATAAAGGCCGACAGCCGAGCGTGTTGATTTCATGACTTTCTTTAACATTGCAAAGACGATCCTTGCAGCTGCGCGTCTTGCGTAACGTATTAGCTGGATAGTGTTGAGAAGACACCGGCAGGAAGGAGCTGCACCGTCGTAAATAGGACAAGCTGTCTGAGACGCCGTCTTTTGGCTTCTGTTTTGTTCCTGTTCAGTCTTTAGGACACACTCTCTGCTCTTATTTTTAGTTTTTTTTTAGGTGAGCAGCTTGATTATCCAGAAGATACCTGCTTTTGTTTTAACGCTCTCCATTGTGAATGTGTGAAGCATCAAGAGCATTTTTAAGTAGCAGCAGAGGTTATCTTTTGTTCATACAGACACACACACACACACACACACACTCTAGTACCAGTCGGAGCCAGAAAACCAAGCTGAAAATTGCACTTGTAGTGTTAATTTATTCTCCTCTTTGTTTTTTCTTCTCTGAGGACTTGCTGCTTTTTTTCATTGTTTTGTGTGTTTTGTCTGTGCATTAACGTGTAGGGACGTGGATGTGAAGCTATGCAGTTGTTTTCCTGCATGTATTCTCCTGTGTTTGTGTGTGGGAGGCTGTGTGTTGCAATGTGCTCATGTGTACATGCCTTGTGCAGAATTATTCTGGTCTCTGAATATGATAAGTGAATTCTCTGATTATATGACTAAATATAGCATTTATTAATCATATCTATGTTTGTTTCTACTTATACATAAAGCACGATCCATCTCAGATAGTATATTTGCAATTTAAATTATATATAGGGATGCCATGATACCAGTTGTGTAGTAGTTGATACCAAACTCACAAAATATTAATATTTCAGCATCTTATTTTGAAAAGCCCTGTTGCACAAACAATCTGCTAAAACACAAAAAGACACACACACACTCTTGCAATGTTACATTTGGACAGGCTGAACAGTAATGACAGCTGCTTATTAGCATTTTGAGCATCACCCAGCTCCTGTTATGAACTATTACTACATTAGCCCAAACAAACTAATGTTAATTGCTTTTGTGAACAACGTGTGTTGCGTGTGGAGTTTTCCTACAACAGATGCACAATTTGCAAACATTGATGGCAGTATTTAGGAATATGAACATTTTGATGACATCTTATTAAGATAAAATCATCAACTGACGGTCTCTCATGTGGAGTTCTGTGGACAGTGGAGCTGCAACAATTAATTTTCAACTATTTTTTGCAGTCGGCTTGTTGGTTCAGTTTGGTTTTCTTTGATTCTGGCTTCTTTATTTTGAATATGTTCTGATTTCTTTGCTTTAAACTGAATATCTTTGTGTGATAAGACATCTGCAGATGTCATGTTTGGCTTTGAAAAACACTGATCTGCATTTTTCACCATTCTCTGACATTTTAATTGCCAAGCAACTAATTGATGAATCGAGGAAATTATTGACAGATTAATTGACAGTGAGGATAATCGTTGCTTGTCGCCTTCAGAGTGCAAATCTGGATGTTTGTCTCCTAGCAGCTTCGATAATGTTTGCTCGTTTTTCTTTCAAAATGCCCTGTGACACTGTTCAGATTCTGGCTTTTTCATTTTATCGTGGGGCATTTTGCATTTATCTGGTAGATATGTTAAAGAGAGATGACAAGCAGGATGCCTATACTTTATTAAAATGCCCACACATTAAAATATGCACTAACGAACTGACGAAACATTGCATAAACATTGAATAATGTAAAAATTAAAACCTTGCCTCTCCACCTGAAGGAGCTGTCTGACCTCCTGATGTAGGAAAACCTTCCCTACGCAACTGTCGTCACTGTTGGCAACACCACAAGTTGGAAACAGGTCTCTCTGGCATCGGCGCCAACAGTAATGCACAGAGCAGCTTGTTATCTCACAAAACCCTCCAGCATTTACATGAAGTTTTTCTTTATTTATGCTGTTTTTCCACCTACTCAAACACACCTCTAATACAGATGAGTCATCAGTCATTAGTGTCCGTGGGGAGAGCTACTTTGCTTTCATATACGCTGAATTTTCTTTGCTAATTCCGGGTATGCATTTTAAGCCGCAACATAGATGGGATGGAAAATTCGATAAAAACGTAAATAAAACAAAACTTTGGATATGGCTTTGCATTAGCAGAGGCTTAATATCATTATAGGTAATTCAATTAGGGAGTTTGAGCATAACAGTATTTATTACCCACAATTTTTTAGTCTTTAAGATTTATGTAATGCTTAAATTCCAACTATTTTGATTAGAAATCTGTGTTAGTTCTGATAGAACCAGAAAAACAATAAACTAAAAATAAGGTGTGCCCTTGCAACAGAGCTTATTTTTTTTAACCACTAGCTCAATTTTTATTCATTTTTCATTTTTTCCTCCCCTGTTAAGATCTGAGATTCTGGTTGTTTTCTACAAGTATGCAGGTTTTCTAACCTTCAGACAAGTAGTAGTTCATCCGTTTGTGGCCAATTATAGATGTCAAAGTCAGTTTGATGGATTTTAGAGCGTAGGATGGATCCAGATTTAGAAAACCTTAGCACAGTGTTGAATGTCAGGTTCACTCTCGGGTGGCTGCGAGGGTTGCGAATCTTGAAATATTAATTATGATGAATTATAACCTTCGCCTTTCTGGATGCGAAAGGAAATAATGTGAAACTTTATGTGGTGTTTACAAATATAGTGAGGTTTTAATTTACTGCGCTGTAAAATATTTATGCTTGTATGTTAATATATACATACATACTGCATGTGCCATAGGTAATGCCACTGTTTGCACGGGCATATGTGAATGCGTCAGTTTCTTCATTTTTGTTTCTTTCATTCAGTGTTTCAGCAGATTTAGTTCCTAAACAAGCCATTCGTAATTAGAAATGCATGTGTCTAAATAATCCATCTGAGTAATCCCTTATGAAAGGTTGAGCTCCTGCTTGACTGGACACGAAAACAAACCTGAACTCCAGTTCACCTTGCGCTCTCCTGCTGTCTTCACATCGATTCGGTGGCCGCCACTGATATTAAGCAATAAACCAAAGACAGAAATGCGAGGCGGAGCTGCCCTTTTCTCTTTAATTCACTTGGCCATTCACACATCTGTTCACGTCCCTCCTTACCTTCTCAGCACCCATTAAGACTGGAGCCTTGCTTTTTTGGGCGGCTCAACATCATCTTAATGCAATTCAAAGACCTACATTCTCCTCCAGAGTTGCCGTGGCAACAAAGTTTTTCCCCCCTCCTTGAGATGCTGAAAGATCAATAGAGTATCCTCGACGGTGTGGCAGGAAATGCTCTGGCACAGATGGTCCTCTGAGAAACCATGAGCTTTGTGGCCTAGTTAGCATCTGAATACTAAAACAATCAAGCAAGGTCACTATTATGTTAAAAATTTAACTAGCGCTACTAGCACTCATACGGGAATCTATTACACAGAAAGTATGATGTGCACAGCTCTAGCCTGGTGTATAGTTTTAGCTTTGCCGGTGTCTTTAAAAATGGAATTTGAAGAATTAATTTAGACAAGGCAGTCACACTCTGCTGCCAACAATAAAGGAGCGTTGCTAAATAAATAAATTCTCTCTAGGGGGCTTGGAAATGTTCTCACACAGTGTACCACCTAGTCTGTGTTTTTTGCACAAGGAGGTAGTTAAGCCTCAGTATAAATGTGGCTGATCACAGAAAATGACTGGGTGCGCGCTCTGTTTTGATTGCTCTATCTCGGAATTGGAAGTTATGGCTCAGCCTGCAGACTGAGTACAAGGAGAGATGGAGGTGTAAACGCAAAGCAAGCAAAGGTCTGGGTTCAGTGTCTCTCTTAAATGCGACCTAATGGTCTGGTGTAATGCAGTACAAAGTTGAAGTAATAGCGATCAAAAGGCTTTGATAAACTTTCACACAGGTTTGAACTTCAGACTGTTCTCCTTTCCCTCAGAAAATGACATCATACAAGCCTATATTTTAATGAGTGCTGTGATTGGACAGCAGTATTTCATAGCTAACGAGGTGCCCTGTTGTCTGTCAGACAGTAGCCAGCCAGCCAGCCAGCAGTGTGCGCGTGTGCATGTGAGCGTGCACGTGTGTGTGTGTGTATGTGTGTAAGGGAGCGAAAAGGAAAAGCAACTGAGAATTTTCATTGCTGGCTGGCAAATGCAACAGGGGTTGATGTAAAATGACAGCAGAGCACTCGCAGTTTCTTACTTCTCTCACTATTTTGAGCACACAACAACTCTCATCAGATCAAGTCTAAGGTGTGTAAAAAACAAACAAAAAAAAAAGAGTCTTTGTGCAAAGCATATGGACAAGGTAGGGCTTGAGAGATGGAGGAATGTGGCTCATGTTTAGTTTTTTTTTGTTAATGAATTTTGACATGTGGCATTTAAAATATTCCACAAATTTCACCGCAGGCATTTTTAAATCAAATTTAATTTAGGGCTATTGGGTACTGTGAGCATTAGATGCTTTTGCTGTTGGCACAATGGGGGACAAAATCAGTGGTGTTAAGGACGTCAGCACCTCCTCAACATGGTGGAACGCAGATAAAGGGGCTCTAAAATTAGTCATGACAAATTGGATAAAGCTTCACAAATGGTTGAAAAACAGACATTCTTTATGACTACAACCCACAGCCAGCTGAATTTAAATTATGATTCTGCCCCCCCTACAAAAGAGACGTTACTGTTGATTGACACGCTGGATCCGGTCTGGAAGGAGCATGTCACCCCTTGGGGTGATGGGCTGCGGGAGTCCTGGTGTCAATCTCTACACCTACACTGTAAAATGTGTATTCGAGCTGTAGTCAAAGTAAAGTGCTGTTTTTCAAATGAATGTCATTTGTCTTCCTGCTTTGGTGAAGATTAGTTTTGTGGATTCTATCAACTTTAAATTACATTTTTTTCCCCTTTAAATTGGTATTCTAGTTGAAGCAAAAGTGCAATAATTAGGTTTACTGCTCTTTTAGTACTATTTGACGTTGTGATGTCTACGTTTCTTAAACTTTTTCTGCCGCCATTTTCCTCCAGTGGGATTGCAGAGTAAAGAAAATCTTCGTTTGAATTAGATCCAACATTATTGTAATTGCACAGAATACAAGTATTGAGACAATGAAATGAGGTTTAGCATCAAACCAGGAATGCAAAAGCAACATCAAGGGCATTATGTACAGTGTGGGTGTATGCAGTATGTAATATTATAAACATGAAGATCAATATGGAGAGAGTGGTATGCAGACACTAAGTATATAAATATAATAGCTGTAGATGTTAATGTAAAAATAGATGAATGTGTAAGTACAGATAAATGACGTGTGAACAGAGTAAACTATACGAACAGTGGATGTGATATGAGGTGGGTATATAGTGTCAGTTGGAAAAATGAGGAATTTAAACTTGATTTTCCTGAAAATCAAGTTGCAGCAATGCTTATTTAAGAGGATTTAATTAATTTCAGTACATTTAACTCAAACCAGTGGCATTAATATTATTTAATTTGGATAAACCTAATTCAATTGCATGTTACCAATTAAAGCAAGTCATTTAAGTTGGTCCGTTGTTTCTCTTTTTCTAGTGTGGAAATGGAAAGGTCAGGTGTCATCACTTTTAGCTGTAGACTCCCCATGGTGGGATTTTTTTTTTGCAAGGTTGTCTACCTTGTTAACATATGGTGTTTTTTTTAAATCTGCTACACACTCTAAAATGTAATACCAATGCTTACTTGAATCACATTAATGTACTTTACTGATTTCCTGTTAATTAACTCATGGACTGTGAGTATGTAGTCATTTTTTCTTAAAGAGTTATAAATCTAAGTACACTTGAGTAAACTGGACTTGAAACGTTGTGTTCCTGGACTGAACACAGAGCTCAGCAGTGCACATGTGCAGGAGAGAAGTGCAGGAGAAGTTTCCAGAAACTTTTCGTGGCGGTTGTGGCTCAGGTGTTAGAGCGAGTCAGTTAATGATCGGAAGGTCGGCGGTTCGATTCCACCCTGTAACCTGTGTCATGGTCGTTGTGTCCTTGGGCAAGACCCTTCACCCACCTTGCCTGGTGTGAATGCGTCTGAATGGATTGTTTGAGGTCGGAGGGCCAGAATGGCAGCCACACCTCTGTCAGCTGTGGCTACAATCGTAGCTACCACCACCGGGATGAATGTGTGTCAATGAATAACTGACAATGTACAGCGTGTTTGAGTGTCTGGAAAAGCGCTACATAAATCTGATCTATTAGGCTGCAAGGTGGAGCAGTTGGTTAGCAATGTTGCCTCACAGCAAGAAGGCCGGTTCGCGTCCCGTTGGGGGATCTTTCTGCGTGGAGTTTGCATGTTCTCCCTGTGCAGCAGGTTCTCCGGCTTCCTCCCACACAGTCCAAAAACATGTTGAGGTTAATTGGTGATTCTAAATTGTCCGTATGTGTGAATGTGAGTGTGCTTGGTTGTCTGTCTCTAAGTGTAGCCCTGTGATAGACTGGTGACCTGTCCAGGGTGTCCCCTGCCTTCACCCTGAGTCAGCTGGGTTAGGCTCCAGCCCCCCACAACCCTAGTGAGGATTAAGCAGGATATAGAAAATGGATGGATGGTTATATTTACTTACCTTTTTTGAGTGCAACCGGATTCCTTAATTTGTTTAAGTAGTACATTTTATAGTGTAGAATGCACATTCTAATTAAAATAAGCGTTCAATGCCATGGCGGAGCATTTCTACCATGAAATTTTCATGGAAGAAACTTCTAAATATGACATTTTGATACATGGAGATGAGTTTTTAGGGGTTTAATCAATGACTGGAGAGGGGCTTTTATCAACATTAACAGGATCCCTAATCAGCAGCGAAACTTAAGGCATCAGCAATCAAGATCGATGCCAAAGAGGGTAAAACCACTGGCAATATGGCATCGGCACATCACTGTTTGTGCTCCACTGGGGTCTCTTACGGTTATTACAGCCAAGGATCACTTTTTACCCCTGTCACCACAGGCGTGTTCTCTCAGAGGCTGAAATCAATAGCTCTAAATGGGAATCAGAGTATCAGAACATCCTCAAAACCCGAGAATCGCCCAATAATGCCTCCATCGGATGCACTCAAAAACGAGCCGCATCCCCGCTGTTTTCCCCTTTACTTTTTGCTGCTGGGATTTACATGACAGGTTTCTGTTAAAGAAAAATAAATGAATAAATAAAAATTGTAAAAAAATCCTAGAGCACTGTTGACAAGCGCCCTTTTCCTTTAATTCTCCACCCTGATGTAGAATCCAGGGCAAGAAAAACACGCAAGCCTTGTTACATGATGGAAATGTACATGGCATGGTTACCTAATATAGGAAAACTGCCCTGTGATCATTCCAGAAATTATACGGTCCAGCGGTGATGCAGCCTGGTGGCACAAAAAAACATTCTGATATTTCCATTAAAAGGCTACAGAGACATGGGCTTCTCACAGCGCTGGCACAGCCTTTCATCATCCCAGGTGTCATTATTTCAGAAAAGCTTCATTTCATTTTGTGATTGATACCTTGCTGGCAGTCTCAGCAATCTTGGTCAGATTCTGGATTTTTTGCAGCAGGCTCTCATAAGGGCTATGATCCTATTTATTAATTCAAAGATCTCTATTTTTTACTCAGTGTCTCTCCCGCTTCCCTTTGTCTGTCTCTCACGCAGGACCTGGAAACCGATCAACAATGGACCGGCTGGTTCTGTGCGTGCTGCTGTGTGCAGCTCTGGTGAAGGGATACAGCTGCCCCGGCCGCTGCATCTGCCAGCACCTCTCCCCCACTCTGACCCTGCTCTGTGCTAAGAACGGTCTGCTGTTTGTGCCCCCCACCATCGACCGCAAGACTGTCGAGCTGCGACTCACCGACAACTTCATCACCATCATCCGCAGGAAAGACTTTTACAACATGACCAGTTTGGTCCACCTCACGTTGTCCCGCAACACCATCAGCCAGATCACCCCCCACGCCTTTGTCGGTCTGCGATCCCTGCGGGCACTCCACATGGACGGGAACCGCCTCAGCGTTATAAAAAGTGACCACTTTAAAGGCCTCATCAACCTGCGGCACCTCATCCTCGGGAACAACCAGATCCACCACGTGGCCCCCACCTCCTTTGATGAGTTTGTTGCCACCATCGAGGATTTAGACCTTTCCAATAACAACCTGCGCAGCCTTCCCTGGGAAGCTATAGCCAGAATGATCAACATTAACTCACTCGCATTGGACCACAACCTGATTGACCACGTTGGAGCGGGAACTTTTACACTGCTCACTAAGCTAGTCCGCCTGGACATGACCTCTAACAGGCTGCAGAAGTTGCCGCCAGACAGCCTGTTCCAGCACGCTCAGGTCCTGTCTGATGCCAAGGGCGCCGACTCATCCACTCTGGCCGTGAGTTTTGGCGGAAACCCTCTTCACTGTAACTGCGAGCTGCTGTGGCTGCGCAGGCTGACAAGGGAGGATGATTTAGAGACCTGTGCCTCACCAGAGCACCTCATGGACAAATACTTCTGGTCCATCCAGGAGGAGGAGTTTATCTGTGAGCCTCCGCTGATCACCAAACATCTTGCCACTAAGCCCTACGTGATGGAGGGCCAGGGTGTGACTCTTAAATGCAAAGCTGTGGGGGATCCAGACCCAGATATTCACTGGCGGTCACCAGACGGCAAGCTGGTGCATAATAATTCCCGCACCATCCTTTATGATAATGGCACCCTTGATATTCTCATCACCACGCTGAAGGACAGCGGGTCATTTAATTGTGTGGCGTCCAATGCCGCAGGCATCGCTACAGAGGCTGTTGAGATCAACATGATCCCCTTACCCTTGTTTGTTAACAACACAGGCCACATGCGTGAGGACCCCGGTCTCTCAGACATCACCACCTCCTCCAAATCTGGCAATGACACCAAGGGCTATGACAAGCAGGACAGAAGGGTGATGGTCAGTGAGCTGACCTCGTCCTCCGCTGTGATCCGCTGGCCGTCCGAGCGACACATTCCAGGCATCAGGATGTACCAGATTCAGTACAACAGCACAGCGGATGATACTTTGGTGTACAGGTAAGCCATGGCGGAGGCGGGATGGATGGTGGGAGAAAAGGGTGGTACGGCAGGGACATGTGCAAAGGTGAGACATCTGGAGTTACCATCTGCTGAATGACACAACAGTCCATTATGGCAGATTGACAAGTCCCAAAGATGCAGAATGATTAAGTATGTGCAAAAATAAGCAGAACTCCTACAGTGGAGACAAGGGAGTGAACTGAGGTGGAATTTTTCCATGGATTAAAACACATTAAAATGCACTGTAATGTGCAGACATTGTGCAGTGCACTTTAGATCTTTACATTTTCAGTAATTAAATTTAACTCTCTCATTGAGTGCTCGTAGATTGTTGCGAGCAGTTGAATAGATTGTGAGTCCAGCACTGTAAAGGAGCACATGTTTTTTTTTCAGCATCATTAAAACATAATATGACTACAACAATAACACAAGGGCCAACCATTTCTCTACATGTAACTGTTTGTTTCATTAGCTAGCGTCTGCAATAATTGCTTGCAACACAGAGTGTGATTAGATGTTGATAGGCTTAGTTGTAGTGTCGGAAGACGTATTTAGATCATTTACTCACTGTACGTTAAAAATAACAATACTACACCATTGAAAAAAGAATTTACAATAAAAGTCCTTTAGATTGGGCACCTTTAAAGACTCACAGGATACATCTGAAGGGCTGTGAGAGGATTCAGAAGGTGTTGCTAATCAAATTTGTATTCATTTTATGGATTTTTCTCAAATGGTCCAAATCAAAAAGATCACAAATCACAGGTTTAATGAATATTTCCATTTAAAATACAGCATATTAGTGGACACAATGCTACTAATAGGACAGCAGAGTGGTGAAGTGGTTAGCACAGTTGCCTACAAAGTGGTTCTGTATAGCGTGGGTTTTTTGCAGGTACGCTGTCTTTCTTTCACAATACAAAGACGTGCACAACCCTTTGCATAATGAAATGATGCAGCTAATGGATGGATAGCAGTAAAATATAATCAAAATATTGAGGTCAAAGTGCCTGTTTAGCAGAATGGCCCCAATCAGTGTTTTATTAATAGATTATTGCTGCTAAATTAACCATTTGAACCCCAAAATCTACCAGCAGGTTTGAAAGGAATATCATCTTTTTTTTTTTTTTAAATCTCCAAAATCACACTATATTTTAGAGCCCAAAATTGTAAAAACAGAAAAAATCCTCAGAATTTCAACTGTCCTTGAACTAATCCTTTGTGATGTGCTGCTACGATGAAAAAGTTAACCAAATCCAATCTTAGAATGTAAAAAATGTAAAAAATATTCACAATTATTAGGCCATTAGTGGTTTGGAAGTGTCACATAATAAAAATTGGTTTTGACAAATTGAGCTGAACTGAAGGCTGTTTTTAATCAGCACTGAAAGGAGGCAAGTATGAAAAAGAATTAATAATGTGAGTTGTAAAATATCACCTGTATGCAGTATTTTTGCAATATATACACTTGTGGGCATATGGAAGAATGTTGCAGATTGATTACATTTTTTTCCCCTCCAATTATCGCAGTTTTTGTGTGCAATTTATAGCATTATGTCTTTGCTATTCTTGCTATTTCAAAAATAATGATTCCTACTTCTGGCCATGGTTGTGCTGTTTCCATGTAGGTGACTTTATATTGCGAAAAATGGTGAAAAATGAAAAGAAAAAATAGCCCACAGTCAGCAAAAATGTGACAGGAGCAACAAATGCAGGGAAATTGTATGTACACGTGTATTTCAACAATGTGAGGAGTTAAGTTGGAGCCATTTTTAACTGCTACATATATTTTTTGATGGTTTAATTGGCAACATCTGAAAAGCTAATAACTGTAAATTTAATTTAGTGGCGTATTAGTATAAAGTGGCATAACTTGAAAATAATTTTGTACTTTATTGTGCTTAAAAAATACCAAACTGCTTTGGTTACAAAAAAAGTAGAGGAATACATTTTCAAGGTAGGCGAGTTGATTATCGTGAGTCGCAATATAATGCAAATTGGTAGTCCAATTGAAAAGAGAAAATGGCTGTATGAGTAACCCTTAGTGACAATTAAAAAAATGTTCATGTTTTATGCAGAATGAGTTCACTCTTTCAGGGTAAAACTACCATTTGCAGACCTTGTGAAAATATGCGAACAACTTTCATGTGTTTCTAATGCAATATGTGACGCAAATTAGCTGAATTTATTGTAGCGAGATGTATTTCAGGATTTATAAATTCATGGAGCGAGGTAATAATAGTGGTTGACTTTGTTTCTTTTCTTTTTTCTTTTTTTTGAGGCTTTATCAGATATAATGAGTAGCTCTCCTGTATAATTTTCTCATCCTGTTTCAGCATGGAGCTGAGTGTTGTTTTGTCTTTAGGTGCTACATTATTACCTACAAATGATAACCATCAAAGTCCCCCTGTAGGGAAAAGGAACAAGCTTCTAATTATATTAACGCCAATGTTGACCTGAAGACAATGGCTTTCTCCTTCGTATTTAGAGTCGTGTAATCTCGCAGTTGCCGACAAACTGTGACCTTAGGTATTCACACATCAAAACTGTCTTCACATCATGCGTCACTTGTCCTGCAGCCTGCAGCTGTTGTGCAATGTTTGCGAGCTTCTTCTGCCTTGTTTATCACCTTTGCTGTCATTTTGTACACAAACCCCGTAGAATAACATCTCACAGCTATTTTACGATATAAATATTCTCTTATAAGTCAACTCTAATGAAGTGCGGTGCTTTTTATGTTTGTCTCCCAAGAATGAGCGATTCTTAATGCAGGAGCACTGATGGCCCTGTTGCCTTTTTGTTGTGTGGAACTGCCACCTTTGTGTGATTTAATACACCTTATGCAAATCGGTGTATGTGGGCGTTGTAATTCTCATGATTAATCCTTTGCATCTTCACCGCCATGCTGTTTCCTCTCTCCACAGAATGATCCCATCCACCAGCAAGAACTTCTTAATCAATGATCTGGCAGCAGGACGGGAGTATGACCTTTGCGTCCTGGCGGTTTACGACGACGGCATCACATCATTAACGGCCACACGTGTGGTCGGTTGTGTGCAGTTCCACACGGCCAGTGAGGTCAGCCAGTGCCGCTTCATGCACAGCCAGTTCCTGGGAGGCACTATGATCATCATTATCGGTGGTATAATTGTTGCGTCAGTGCTAGTGTTCATCATCATCCTGATGATCCGTTACAAGGCCTACAGCAGCCCAGAGGACAGCAAGACCAAGGTCAGCACCAGCATGCACTCCCAGACCAACGGCAGCCAGCAGCGGCTCCAACGCTCCGCCTCCAAGCAACCGTCTGACGAAGGCCAGCGTGAAGCCCAGGCGCCCAAAGAGTGCATGGCGCTGGTGTTGAGGGTGGACAGTGAGAAGAGGGAGGATCCAGGAGCCACCACTGCCATCCTGGAGGTTGAGCTGCCTCCGCTGTCTCTAGACAAGATGAAGAGGAGAACCAGCCTGGATGCACAGCGCTCCGGACCCCCATCTGAGGACACGCAGACGGACAGCAGCCTGACGGGCTCCACCATGTCCCTGTGTCTCATAGGCCCCAATGCTGGAACCAAGGAGGCTCCCAGGCTCAAGGACAAGAAGAGTGCCCTGGCCAACATGGGGTTGCTCCCTAATGAGCTGGCACGAACTAGGCACAGATTCTCTTTTGACGGTGGGGATTACTCCATATTTCAGAGTCATAGTTACCCACGCAGAGCGAGGACGAGGTGGCACAAGTCCACCAACCAGCTCAACACGGAGTCGTCGCCGCTCGCCAACAGGAGAGTTACTTTCAGCAGCACTGAGTGGATGCTTGAGAGCACAGTCTGAAGGAAGCAGTGTAGCCAAAAAAACGGCTCAGCCACACAAAAGCATACACATGTAAAAACACAACTATGTCTTCATGCCATACGACACACTTTTCCTGCACTCAGCAAATGATAAAGCACATTTACGTACACATGCAAACTTTCTGTGAGTTGCTGGAGAAGAACACAGTCTCCTTTCATCCTGGCTCCCCATCATACTCCCAGAGAGGTTTGTTGGCCATGTCGTTTCTTTATGCAGCAGTGCCTTATTCTAAGAAAGAAAAAAAAAAAGATTAAAAAATGTACGAATGGAGGATGCTGCTCACTGTAGTCATAAACCTTCCTCTCTATCATTGCCTCCCACCATGATAACGGGAAGCGTTACGTTGGATTTTTTAATTTTCTCCTTTTTCTGTGACATGCCAAGGGGGTGTGGCGTTTGGATGTGACTGTTTAATTGTTAAAAAAGACAAAAACAAACAAAAAAAAAAAACTTAATCATAACTGTAAAGTGAACAGCCAGGTATCCTGTTATGTCAATCATGTTTTTGGGTTTCTTTCAGAAAAAAAAAACAAAAAAAACTTTTGCACAGAAGACACGAGATACAAGGACAAGTATCACCACCAGTCTATACAATAATAATAATTAAAAAAAAGAACAGAATTTTACAAATGCCGATTTCTAATGTTAGCGTAGAAGGGGACGGACGCGGAAACCTGCCATGGATTCCTCCTTGCCGGTCGGACTGTATGATGTTAAATAGGTATTGTTCCAGATGTGACTGTATATTAATCGGTACTGTATCTGGCTGGTCTAGATAAAAGACAACAAACAAAAAAGACATATATAAGTATATTAAAACTTTGGTGTATGTGTACTAACTATGTAAGTAAGTAAGTCATATGTCACATGACTTTTTACAAAGCATTTGGGTGTTGGCTGCAAGTTTTTACATTAAAAACCTGTGTCATCACACCTGTCCCTATTTAGTATGTCAAAGTTTGGACCATTTATCCCCTCACGAAGGGTATTAAATTTTTTGTGTGGGTTAACTGTATCAGTGGCATTGTCTTCTTGTGCTGCAGGAGTGGCAGTGTGCAGGGAGGAGCGCACGAGTTGAGATGATAAATATTTGATCCCTGAGTGCTATTTATAAGGCTTCTGTGAAAGCGTCCACGGAGCAGAGCCGTGTGTGGGACGACGAGGGACAAGGTGACGGCGCTGAATTCAAATGCGGCTGGCTATTATTACCAGGATTGTAAAATCTGTTGCTGTCCACAAGGGGGAGACAAAGCTCTGCAAGGTTCCTAATTAATGTCAGACTGCAGTGAGGATTGCATTAATAACGGTTATTAGCTGAAAGCCTGCATAGCATCCTGCACTTGTTTTTCTGAAGCTCCAATTTTAGCTCTTGAAAAGGGGGTCATATATTGCTTTATTTGCTTCTTTTTAGCATCCGAAAGCAGTGCTGCGTGTAAACACTCGATGCATAGGAAGACAAATAATAATAATGTCGTCAAGAGCGGACATGAGGACGCTTTTCAAGTGTTTATTATTGTATTTCTCAGAATCGATAACTGTCAAGCATCCGTAAATGGCACATAAATACAACATTAGAACACAGTATACCACAGCAGTACTCACAGTGAATGATGTCTCTTCAAAAACTATTCCTATACCTCGCATTGAATTATGAAAACATCCTTTAACAATTCATGCACATGAAAAAAAGGACAGCTTTAAAACTGTTCACAAATGCATTAGTTCAGCTCCATCTCATGGCCTTCGTGTTTTTCTCCAGTTGTCATGGAGAAACGCGTAATAATAAATCACATGCCAGAGTATAATTAGTGAATACAATGAAAACATACATATACACCAGTCTGCCACATCACTGACAGGCGAAGTGAATAACGCTGATTATCTCGTTACAATGCCGCGTTCTGCAGCGAGGCCGTGGCTTCTGGCAGTCATGTGCTCGCTACCTTGACGTGCACCACCCACCTAAACATTGTTATAGACCAAGCATCTGTATTCATTCATTTGTAAACACTTTAAATATTATATTTGCGTATGACTACATTATAGTGTGCTTTGAGCCATTTTTTAGTTCTTTATATACTGCAGATAAATGCTTAAAAACCAGGTGACATAATGTGCAACCAAAAAAAGTGCATGACAACAGGAAAAAGATTGCATCGGAGTGGTATTTGTTTGCTGCTGCAGAAAACACCCTCTTCCTCTGATTACAGCTACTTAGCACAGGCTGAGATGAAGCTGAGCTGCGGGGACAGCAGAGAGATAAAACATGGAGAAGAGAGATAAGTCACTCTGGGGGTTTTCGATCCTCCTGAGTCTCTGATTTGCATCCTTGGCGACGGAGAGGATTGAGTCCAAGAAAGGGGTCATCTCTTCTTTCTTTCCTCATCAGACTTTAGCAGAATTCAGCTACATTTTGCATCGCCTTAAGTGTTCTCTTTCCAGTTAGCGGAAGATTTAACTCCACGGCGTAAATGCTTCGACTGTCAGTTTGTGGGTGCACAAACTTTTCAACCCCTGTCCATCTCCTCATTAACCACTGAAGCTTAACAGTGTGGAAAAGTGCTGCAGACCATTTCTCCCAGCAGGAGAAGTATTTTCTGTCCGCTCCTATCTGTAACCATTATTCAACACAAAATCTGCTTAGGTAGGTGGAGGCTGAGACATCAACCTGTCTTCAAAATTGGCTTGGACAGCCAAACTAGCGAACACTGGGGGTAGAGCAAAGTGTGTTGTGTCTCATCAGCAGTTCTGAGCAACTGTGAAAAAAATGTGCCTTGACTTGGTGAAGGTAATTTTTTATTTTTTTTTTGCTGAAGATCCCATTATATGTTTAATGCATACTAATGCCTGTTTGAAGAGTCCAATCTGAGCATGGTTTATTACATTTAAAGTTTAAAGTCTTATCCGTGCCAACCGTGCTGCCTGCTGTAAAGCATCACCGCTCATTCCAACAAACCATTCCGGCCGTGCTGACGCTCAATTTTGTACAGCGTTTCAGTGATTGAATGATTTTTTTTTTTTTATCACACTGTAGCAAGAAAGCAAACTAAATAGATAATGCTTGAATCCTCGGTTGGATCTTGTGATGCTGTTCTTCTGATATTGTATATGTGCACTCCTTTCGCTTGTTAAGCTGCACAGCAGGTTCAAAATGTCATACTTCTTGTTCCTACTTTTTTTTTCTGTGAATATCTTAAAACAACCTGCTTTTTGCACATCAATTACAACTGTAAATTGGGATTTTGTTTAGTGTCGTAAAAGCCCATTTTGCATAACTTATCATCTCTCACCAGAGACTTGCAAATTGGAGAAACAGCAACACATTTATCGTGTCATGACGTTTGGAAAGCAGCAGTGCAAGTTGCAGATATACAGTAAGTATAGAACAGCATTAATTCCTGTACATGACAATAGAAATGCGTGCTTTTGTGCAGCTGTACTTGTGTTGCGCTTGGTGCTAAGCAGATTACCTTCATTAATTAGCACATGTTCAGGAGGTCACAGGAACACCAAAGGAATTATTGTTCAACATCTGCGAACCAAGGATGTCTGTATAACCGTTTGTGTGAATCCATCCTTTACTTGTTGAGATATTTCAGTCTGCAGAAGCTGGCGCTGTCGTCTTCGAGCCACCAGCGTAGCTAATAACTGTAGAAGTTCACACATATATTTCTCATTATCATTATAATGTAGCGAGAACAAAAATGCTTTTTCCCGTCTAAATAGGTGCAGCTACAAAACACCCTCAATTTTGGATCTTGCCCCTTTTGCCAGGATGCTTATTAACCGTGGCAACATGTTTAAAAAACCTCCGTCAACACCGATTTGACTTGCCGAATTTCATTTGCTTTTTTCCATTTCCAGGATTCGGGCAGTTGCAGCCAAGCTGAACACAGCTCACTCTCTGCTGCTTAGAGAGAACACTTAGCCTATTGACACAGACTTAGTGAAGTGCTTCGGGCTTTTCCAGTACACACACTTTCAAAGTGGTTTACCAACACTTCCTTTGGCATCAGATTATCTAAAAATACCCAGATGGTACAGGCTTAGTACTTGTTACCAGGTTTGCACAGAGGATGATGTTAATATGTTTAGAATGGGGGTGTTTAAAATTTGTATTTCAGCGGCTCTTTTTTTCTCCGACAACAATAAGGCTTTACAGGGGGCGGCTATCTGCAGCTCTTCAGGAGTACAGACCAGAATAGTATAGCAGTCAAAGAGCACTTCCACGAGTCCCTAAATTTATTCACTTTGATCATGAACAGCAGCTTATTAGGGTCTATCTTGTGCATCATAAAGAAGACTGCGTGTTCAGGACTGTAGCGAGCTCTTTGATCCGTGATGGCCAACACAGAGGAAGCTGGGCTTTGTTTCTTTTCTGACAAACAACTTGACAAATCAAAAGAATCACAAGGCTTCTAATCAGAAATGTAATTTTCCTACGCTAGAGGCTTTTTCAACGTATTAAAGTGTGAATAATTAACTCTTGTTATCTAGACTTTCTCTGCCATCTCATTACATTTCAGTTTTTGGCTGCGAACATGTGAATGTTATCTAAACAGGTCAGCGGGGAAAATTGTGGTTGTGATCATATTTATACTACAGCATGTTTGGGAATCAAATGAAAGAACTCGTTTAACATCCGTAGCCATTTCTGTTAAAGGCTAAAAGGTTATTGTCAAGAAAAATCACACAAAAAAGGCAATACTAAGGCTCTTCTAAACAAAGGGGGTCCAAAATCTAGTTTCCTAAAATAATTCTGCAAACAACTGAGCAATGTAGTTTGAGAAAATGCTGCCCAAACAGGGCTTAACATGTATTTACTGGGAGCTATTTTCAGCTGTGGATTAATACACATTTGTGGTGTTCTACTGATATGCAAAAAGGGTGCATAAGGGATTGATTCAAAGGAAACTACAGTGCCAGTGTTCGTCGTAATGGAGGAAGACATCACAGCCCGGCTCACTGATGCGTTCTGTAATAGTTTTATTATAACAGTGGAGCTGTGCGGTGCACGAAAATGAAGGGCTGTATGGAAGTTATTTCATTCGCGCCCACGTGCTATGCATCCTCGCCGCTCGGCTATTGTGTCGCCCAACTGTGTGGAAATTATTGAGGTGGTGAGGGAGGCTAACTGTTGACTAAAAAAAGTTAAAGGGGCGAAAATGTTTTCTTAAAGCTCATCTTTACTTAGAAAAAAAAAAGCAGCAGCCTCCCACGGTATTCTAAATAAGGTAATTGTGTTGAATTGGTTTTAATGCTATACTTCTTGCCATTATGAACAAGCAGTTTTCGACCTCGTTTCCAATCCCTCATAATCACCAGGCTTCAGGTACACAGTCAATACTTCATTTTAATCTGCCATTTAATGGGATTTGTTGACAACTACAAAAATATTGGATATCATCCTTTAAAAATGCATGTTCCACCATTTTAAATAACAAAAATATTTATAAGAAAACATGAATATAAATGCTGCGTACAAATATTAAAAGCAAATTCACCACATGTCATAACAGATGAGGAGAGTTGCATAATTCTGTTGTTCTTAAATTAGATAATAAAAACACTGGTCATTTCAGGATAGGTTTCCACACGAGGCAGGCCGTCTGAGGGAAGAGTCGGTGATCAATCAATGATCCTGCAGCCCACAGAATTTCTGATGAGGCGGGTGGAGGATACCCCACCATCCCTCTTCATGCTGCCTGCGGTACTGTGTGCTTCAAGCCACTGCAGAGGTGATGAGTTATTGCTACGCAGAGCGCCCACGGAGAGGACCGACAGCACAGGTTTGTTGATGTCGAACAAAGTACAATACAGAAGAGCCCTGCAGTGAAAAGCCCTCTGTGCAGTTAAGGCGAACAAAGGAATCTGCAGTGGTTTTCCTGGCCGTTACCTGAGCTGCTCGCCTGTTCGCGTCCATACATCTCAGTCGGCAGAACTAACATCTGAGCTCTCCTCTCCTGCTGCTTTCCAGTCTTTCCTCCTCTTCTTTTTCGAGTTCGGCCCAGAGTCTGAGTCTTTGTGGGAGTCCTGCTTTCGCTTTTTGCGAGTCCGCCTCTCCCTTTTAACCTCGTCATTACTGTCCCCCGAGCCGCTGTCCTCATCTCTCGCTCTGCTTTTCGTGCTTTTCTTGTTCTTGTGTCGACTTTTAGTCCTTTTTCTCCTCTGCTTGTCTTTGGTGGCGCCGCTGTCATCGGTGCTGCAGTCGCTGCTCGAGGACTCCGCTTTCTTACGCTTTTCTTCCTCACCTTTTTTCTTCTTTTTCTTTTTCTTCTTTCGGGAGGATTTTTTGGATCGTTTTGATAAGCATGCTTCTGTGTCAGACTTGGACTTTTTAATCTTGTGACGACCAATCTTCTTTGTGGCACCGCTTCCCTCACTGAAGGAAAGCAAAGGGAACAAAATAACTATAGGGGAGGCAACACGAGCAGGATTTTAGGTTTGAAATAATGCCTTATAGGGACAATTCGCCAGTGTTACACAATGAGATCAATCTAATGAAAAGCAATCATCTCTTCTGGGGCTCTGGAGAAGCTTTCAATAGGGAATGAAAACAATTGGCCATCATTACATCATTAGGGCTATTTCAGCTTTTGATCGGAGGCTTTTGTAACAGAAAAGGCAGCATATAGAGTCTGACGTAACATTCACGTCATGTGAGACGGATGGTAAAGATGAAAAAGGCTCCCATGTTCATGACTTGCATGTGCTCATGTCAGCAAGACGTGTACGTTTACGATGTTGGTTGTAAAAAGACTAAAATACTGTGTATTGACAATGTGCCACGTGATCGATTAGATGTGGGTTTAATTACACTGAACAACTGTCTGCATTCAAGTTGGTTTTTCTTTCATTAGCTTGCATATTATAAAGTACCAAGTCAGATACATTGGAAACTTATTCTAAAACCCTATTTAGAACTTCGACAAATGTGGCATAAGGAACTTGTCAAACTTTAATATGCAAATAATAGGATCTGGAATATTTTGGGTTCGCTCTATGGACTAAAGGTCGCTGCATATTAACAATTTTTTAAAAATCTTTTATCTTGCATGACTACCAGCTTTGTGGAAGGACAGTGCTATATTGCTGGTGTGCCCTTTAAAATCTTAGTTGCATATGAAGCTCAATATTAAGCTTATTTGGTGTAGTGCTGCATTTTTGCTTACCCATCACTTTCGAACTCTTCAGGATAAAGTTCCTTGAAGCCGCTGTGTCCCCATCTGTGATGTAAACACATGAGATAAAGCAAATTTGTCAGTCTTGACTAACTCTCCTCCAGTTAAATAACACATGGGTAAAAGTGTACTGTCATTGATAGATAGTTAAATAAATACAATACAGTGCTAATGTCATTTATGGCCCTGTACCTGTCAGGATCATTGGCCTCGAAGTCATACAGTTTGCGAGTCCAGTATCGAGCCTCTCTGTCATCGTGTTCTGAGACCCGCTCTCTGCTTCGGCTGAAGTCTTTAGGTTGGTCTGACACCCGGTCGCAGTGCATACGTCCTCTAGAATACAACCATTATCAATAAATCAGCAAGCCAATATGCCGTAACAGCTCCCTAAACTGAGAGCTTCATTATGAAACAAGGTCTCAAATGAGCGTCGGCGTCTCTTGTGTTTAGGTGGCTCAAATTAAACTGGGACATTCATGGCTCCTACCTCACACACTCTGCATCTGACAAATGTTTGTGGTGGGACATTTGGATCTCCCAGTCTCGCATTTTCCACATATCCATCTCTTCCTGGATCTGCAGTGGGTCAACAACAATATACATGTGAAAAACTGCTCCAACACGCTGTCATGTACATAATATTCCAACATTTACATGAGGTACATACATGCTTCTTCTTGCAGGTAATTAAAAAAAAACCTGCTATTCGATGTGTGAACATGGCAGTGGCTGCCAAATATCAGCATAAACAACCTGTATTTCTATACTGGCTCCGTTATATCCGTAGCCAGAGCTTGGAACTTGATCAATTTATTAGGAAAAAAGAAACTTCAAAAAAACAAGCTTGTCTCTGGGGGAAAAAACTTTTTCTGAGCCTTCATCTATGAAAACAACAAGCTATGTTCATTTCTGTGATGTGTGCAACTTATTAGCGCTAAACTAGCTCTCTTTTTAATCAAAGAGCTGAAAATAGTATTTTTTAAAATAGAAATGTCCACTGTTATCGAGTTCCAGCTTTTCGAGTATCAGAATAAGAAGTAAACCAAATAACAAGCAAACTGAGATATAATTTTAAGGCTTTTGGAGCTTGTGATAGGCCCATTTTATAGAACAATTCGTTAAGTTTATTTAGCCAATATGACCACAAACACAATACAACTCAACAGCACCACAAACAAGAATCTTAAAACGACTGTGAGCTTAAACCAGTACCTCTTTAAAACCTTTTTAACAAAAGAGGCAAACGGTGTATTCATAAAGGTTGGATTTATTACAGAACAGCTGCATCAGACTACATTAGTTCCAGTGGTCCAAGATTTACTCTGAAACTTTTCATTAGTAACAGTAGCAATGCCAGTGTGTAAAAATACCCTTGTCCTACTTGACAGGAAAAAGTATTTAAAGTGTCAAGAATTAAAGTATTCATTATGCTGAATGGGCACGATGAGTGATAAATTACAGAACCCCTGAAGTCCACAAATTATTGTCATTCAACAAGTTAAAATATTAATTTTTCAACACTTCTCGAGCTCTATATAAGACATACGAGCCTCAACCACAACATTAAAACGACTGACAGGTGAAGTGAATAACATTGATTATCCTGTTACTATGGCACCTGTCAAAGGGGTGGGATATTTTAGGCAGCAAGTGAACACTTAGTTCTTGAAGGTGATGTGTTGGTAGCAGGAAAAATGGGCAGCGTAAGGATTTGAGCGACAATGACAGGGACTAAATTGTGATGGCTTAGTCTGAGCATCTCCAAATGGCAGGTCTTGTGGGGTGTTCCTGGTAAACGGCAGCCATTACCCAACAAAAGTGGTCTAAGGAGGGACAACCAGTGACATGGCGACAGGGTCATGGGTAGCTGAGGCTTACTGATGTGTGTTTGCAGTGAAGGCTGGCAGTGTGGTCCAATCTCACAGAAGAGCAACTGCAGGACAAACTGCTGAAAGCCTTGATGCTGGCTGTGATTGAAAGGTGTCAGAACACACAGTGCCAGAATGCCCGTTCTGACCCCTGTCTACCGCTACAAGCAGCAGGTGAGCACAAAAACGGCATCATGTAGCAATGAGAGCAGGCTGCCTGGTTTGATGAATCCTGTCTTCTACATCATGCGGACGGCCAGGTGTGTGGTTTACCTGGGGCAGAGATCATCACGAGCAGCATGATGCACTATGGGAAGCAGTCAAGCTGGCAGAGGCAGTTTGATGCTCCAGGCAATATTCTGCCTGGTCCTGGCATTCATGTGATTGTTACTTTGACATGTAGTGCCTTTTTGAACATTGTTGCAGACGTATATCCTTTCATGACAACAGTATTCCCCGATGGCCTTTTTCAGAAGGGTAATACGCCCTGCTACAGTGTAAAAATAGGTAAGGGATGATTTGTGGAAGGTGAAAAAGAGCTCAAGGTGTTGACTTGGCCTCCAGATTACCCAGATGTCAGTCTGATCGAGTATCTGTGGGATTTAAAGGTCTTGTGGAGTTAATTCCTCAGCGAATCAGAGCTGTTTTGGAGGTACGAGGGGGACCAACGCAATATTAGGTAGGTGGTTCTAATGTTGTGGCTTATTAGTTTATTATTAGCATTGATGTGTAAAATGCAACTGAATGTAGCTGGCTGGGAATGAACTGTTGCATCAGTCTGTTGAATAGTTGTGAGACCCAGCAAAGCTGTGGTCCTTCCCAACAAGTGTTTTCACTTATTTTGTGTGATTTTCTGAAGCCTGATGGACCATGAACAAACTGGGCTTGACGGACAGCTCTCTCTCTCTCTCTCTTAATCCTTGGAGCTTCAGTAAAAAGAAGCTGGACTCCTGAAGACATTTCACCTTTGATTCAAAGGGCTTCTTCAGCTCTCTGCCTCTTGGATGAGAGGTGAAATATCTTCAAGAACCTGAAAGAGAAGTCCAGCTGCTTTTTACTGAAGCTCCAAGGATTCCCAAGACCTGGATGGTTGAGAATCTACACAAACATACAGTCTCTTTCTTGTTAGAGTTGTTGGTGTTGGACAGGTTAAAGATATAAAGCTACAGCACTGTGTGTTTTGTAGTATCCTCGTTTTTCTCACTTTGACTTTTTGCAGAACTGATGTCAGATAAATAAAATGCAACTAAAGTGTAATATCCCACTCTAAATGTGGTGTACCGTATAACCTACTAGAAAATGAAATGCTTGAACAACTTTATTTTTTCCCTCTGATGAATTGTAGCTCTGCGTACCTAATAAACTGGTAAAGTAGGTTTCCCACAAACATATGAACCCAAACGCACCTTATTGTGGGCATCTGTGTGGCGGATTACATTCCTCAGCAACGTCTTCCCCAACGGCTGCTTAGCCATGATGGCACCTGACGTGGGATACTTGTAAGTAATCGACACACACGAGCGTTCGTTGCTTAACAAAACAAAAACATTAAAGTGACAAGCGAAAAAACAACTGATTATCTACACTATATGCACTATACATCTCCTGTTAGCCTAGCTCGATAGCTAACAACAACTACAACACTCAAGCCGTTTACCGTCTACGTCTTGCATCTTATCAAAACAACATCAAGACTGGCTGTACTACTACACGTTCACTATCATGTCGTAAAGGTGTACAAACTGTACCTTTCAGAAACGAGCAGCATTCAAGAAGAAGGAAACACAGCGCGCAGCCTCCACCAGTACTTCCACTGTACGTAATGTCGTCGCACAATATACGTCACGGAATGTTTGAAGAAACCGAGCCGTGATTGGTCCAACGGCCCGTCAATCATCGTGGTAAGGGCTGAACCGTTCGTGGATATTCAACACTGCAAGAAACGGCAAAAAGTAGCTAAAATGGTAGAGTTCTTTTATATAAAAGTCTAAACTGTTTAATATGTTTAGCCTCGTTATGACAAAAAAATAAGCAATTATTTTGGGAAACTACTAACAAGTAATTACCAATATTTTATGGCACACTGACTGTCGAGTAATGTGAAATTGGTGCAGCTAATAACACTAAACAATTTAGTGTGACACTGTTCAAGATAGCTGCACCAATTAACCAAAAGTAAAATATTTTTCTGCAGCTGACAGGCTGAACAATGTCAGACCAGGATACAACGGAAAGAAAAAACAAGACAAAGAAGACTTCGGGAGGAAGACTTGGTTGCTTTGTTTCTGCTAGATATGTAAGTAGTCACTTGTTTGCTAATTTGTTAGCCATAGCAACTTAAGCTATCTGTGTTTTTTTCTTTTCTTTTTTCTTTCTTTCTTTCTTGTTTTACACAGGTAATGCAATTTAATGTAAGATTTGTGGTTTAGCTGATATTTGGTCAAAAGTTTAGTTTAAATTAGTTTCTGAGGCAATGGCTGTCTCACATGCAATTAACTTTTTGTTATCATTGCATTTAGAGATGACTTATTTAATTTTTTTTTTCTTTTTAACCTTGTTAACGTGCTTTTTTATACAGTGGAAAACATATCGAAACAACATCATAGCGAAAACAAAGCAACAGAAGTATGGTGGAGCATTTCCAACTGCAGTGCACCAATTACAGTCTCAAAAACACAGACTTATTTGTCACCTTGAATCGTGAATCGTGAGTCTTGTCGTATCATTATTCTTCTTCCGAATCTATTTCCGGTTAGAACTTTTATTGCTAAATTTCTCTAGTATATTATAACTTACCATAGTGTAGCATAGAGTATTTTTAGTGTTCGTGCACACACATTTTGGAGGATACAACAGTGTAGAGTTACATTTGAGCCATTCTAACTCAGGAAGGAATTATTTTCATGAAAAAAAAGTTCAAATTATGAAACAGTGATACACAGAGATGAGTTTTTAGGAGTTTAATGAAAGACCAGAGAGGGACTTTAAATAAAGACTGATTGGTTTCTGATTGTGCCATTAAACTAAAAGCATTTTCTCTTAAATTGTACAATGCACAGTGTTTTCTGTATAGGCTTCAGTATTTGAAATATAATTTCTTTCATCATCTCTCACAATTGCATAGCCAAGTCTTTGAAAACGGAAGAGAACAACTTGACAATTTTCCCTCTTGAACTCACAGCACATAGCACACAGCTAGCCTCGATCAAAGTGCCAACAGCTCAAGTAGTCCAAGAACCACTTGGGTTTTGTTCAGTGTTATGAGACCGTGCAAAGCTTCCAATATTGGACCTAATATTACTTTATTCCGCAGTGTTTTTACCTTTGAAGATAGATATGTTGAGGCTTCAGGGCATAACTCTAATGGGACCACAATGTCAAATTTCCTGCTTCCATATGTGTCAGTTGCACAAGATTAATGTAAACGTAGCTACATGTGCAGAGCCAGACATGTGCTGTCTTGACTTATATGTGACCTAAATAAAGACACGCTACCTCTAGAAACAGCTACGCTCTGCACAACCCAGTTCCACTGATGAACAGTCCTCAGAGGTGTGTACAAAATGCAACATACAGTAGGACATTGTTATGAAATCAGCTATCCACATTGTGACGATCAATTTATCTGCATACAACATACAAACAAGATGGATCACTTTGTGCCAACAAATCATACCTTGGCCTATTTAGAAAACCCTGGCATTTGTGCAAGCCTGTACTTTAAAGGCACCTTATGTTGAAGAGAAAGTGGCGCTCAATTAAGTGGTAGCCTCATTAGTGGTTTTAATAAGTAATCTTCTGGTTTACATGTAGGAAGTTGTTCCAATTTACAGACTGAAATGTGTGTCGTCCTATCTCTTAGTAAATTCAATTAATCAGTGGAAATCAAAGTGTCATCGTACTTTCTGCATGTTTATTTGATCTAATTTAACTTCATCCCACAGTGTTTTTATCAGGCAGAGCTGTGTTCTGTAGCAGAACTGTGCACTATAATCACTCTTACAAACTCCACTTTGAGGCTACAGCTCAGGTGCACTTCAGCTAGGCTGCAGGCAGTTCACCCGAATGAGCAGCTTGAGCTTTATATTACCTTGACAAAAACAGTAATTTTTTTACTGAAAAGATAGTCCTTGTTGGACCTTGTTTGTTCCTCCCCATCCCTGTGTTGTGTTTTTTACTTTATTTTTTTCGGCCTCAAGAGACCCTTCAAGTTCTGAAACAGGTGACAGAGGACAGTTTTTGACACAAATCATAGATGATTGATATTCAGGAAATGTGTTTTTGTTTTTTATTATTCTTAAAATAGATCATCAGTGCAAACATTCTTAAAACAGGGCTTTTTAGTCTTTGTTGAAGTCAAAGCAGAATTGAAGCAGTTGCGTTGAAGTCGTTTAATGTTGTTATTGTTGCATTGAGTAGTGAACTGTTAAAAACAGCAATCTGCGTTTGACTACAAGCGAGACTCATCTTGTCAATTTAAGCTCAAGTTCATTTACATAAGGAATGCACTTTATGTGAGTCAGTTTTCTCTGGCGTAATGCTCACACACATACTGCACTACATTTCAAAGCTAGTATTTAAATTTCACAAAGAAAAACCCTGTCATCAATTTATAAAATATGATGCAGGGTTATAGGTCAAACTACCCAGCAGTAAAAAGTTAAAGTTAGCTAAAAGACAAATTGAATTCGTCTATTTTTCTGATAATACCTCTGTACTTTTACTGAAGTAAAAGACTATTTCTTTCATCGCTGCCATTTATTGCCTGTGGAGGTCATTCATTCATATTTCTCTCTTTATTTGTTAATAAGCGTGATGCATTTGCTAACAGATTTCATTAAATTTGTTGAAAATGTTGTGAACCCAAGCTGATCTGGGATATCTTAAGATTGAGAATTCTTGAATATATTCACACTTTTTTTTTGTGCTTCGCTGAATGTGGCAAAAAAAAAAAAAAAAAAATCTATTAGAAGTAAAAATTTCCAAACATTTGATTTATCAAGGTAACACATTCTGAGAGTGGTCCAGCCTTGGCTGAGGTTTGATCATTTTCAGATAGTTTCAGAGCAGAATTTCTTTTTTCACAATGGCAGTTATTTAACGCCCAAGTATTTTGGACAATATCGGATTTAGAATAACAGAGTGACTTTGAATCATCTTTCACTCTCCCCGGTGTTTTTGCCCAAACAACAAACCTAAACAGCCACAGACTTCTTTCATATATTGTATTTGACAACAAAAATAGATGGGATTCCCAGAGAAAAAAAAAAAAATCTTATCAGTTTGTGTTTCTTCATGCATATCTGTTTGAAGGTCATTCAAATAATTTGTTTCATGGCAGGCATAGTAATATTTTGCAATCAGAATCCATTGTGACCGTGCGAACAATCTGTTCTATTTTAGCAACTCATTTGATTTACAAATTGGCTGACTGCATGCCGTCCCCGTGGCAAGCCGGCTTTCTTCTCACCTCCTCAGTCCCCAGTGGTGGAATGACTTTCCCACCACACTTTGAACAACAAAGTCACTTCTTATATATCATCCATACATGAATTGAATAGTCTCCGTTCAAAACCGCTTCATTTCCCCTGATTCCCTCAGTCGCATCTTGGTCTGCCAAATCTTCATTGCCTGCCTGTTCGGTATCTGAGTTTGTCCTTGTCTTTTTAATATTGGAGCAAGAAACGCTTAAAGTGACACTGAGAAGAATGGAAACAAATGAAGGTGGTTTTGGGAGAGGTTTCAGATTCTACGACTAAATAATTTGCCAAATTAATATCAGCACTCTTTCTGCAAATACTGTTCATGCCTCTTCTTATTCTTTGAAAACAATACTGAGCTGTTTCTTTTTTAGAGACAGATTCTTTTAGTTGAGCTATTTAATCCTTGCCTAACACCACCAAGTGGGTGGATGTGCATACAGTATTGCCTTGATTTACTTTGCTGATGGGAGATATTTGTTTTGCTTTGCATAGAAATAAGCACAAGCCAAATTTGTATGTGTCTTCCTGCTTGCAGTTTTCAGCTGAATCATTTGCAAAAGCCAGAGCATAGTGAAGTTACTAGTAAGTCTAGGTAACCTACACACTCGAGTGGTTCTTTTTGTAATAATTTTATTGAACAAACCTGTTAGTTTTAGGTAGTTTATAGTATTTTTAAT
>NW_007577935.1:321152-336864 GCF_000690725.1 Stegastes partitus | reverse complement strand
AGGGGGTTGTCGGGACCTGTTCTTTTAATTCTTTTGCACTGTGCCTCCTCATCAGGACTCTGGATCAGCAGCTGCAGTTTTATGATTTGGACTGCTTAAAACTTGTCCTTCAAGAAGCAGAGCCTTGTTAAGGTGGGGCAGTGCAAAAGAAGTTCAAAGAACAGACTGTGACACACTCAAAGACTGTACCAGCACCCTGTTCTGCATGTTTTTATTAATGTTTACTGAAGAGACCAAGACTCGGTCCCACCCCTGCCTTCTATCACAGATGATCATCATCTGATTAATTACAATAAATCCAAAAATAATTACTCAGAATATCCGTTGGCATCTATTCATAAGGCAAAAGAAAAGATTTACATCACCTCAATTAATTAGCAATCTGTGAGGGTGTAATTTGCAGGCAACAAAAGAAGAGTTATTTGTCGCTTTAATTGTTCTTCCTATTCATACTGGCTGTAAATAGATCCCCTCCAAACATCATTCTGATGTCAGAACCGGGGGGACAGCGCTTGACAAATCAGGTAGGCGTCCTCACAGTGTTTGTAGTAACAACTTCCCCCTTTTATTTTCTACTGACTGTCTTTCTTTTCTGAGTCGCAATGACAGTATAGCAACACACATGGGTTTTTTTTTTTTTTCCTTTGAAAGAGTATAACTTTGAACAACACCCACTTTATTCGTCTAACTCTTAAGCCTCATGTGAGTTCCTGGATGAGGAGGAGGAAGTGTATTTACGGATGGTATAGACAGGAGGAATTACAGCAAGCAGTTATGTGAATGTGAATATTGCTTTGAGACAAACATGACCAAAACTGTGAACCTATCCTAAAAAAGTTCCTATACTGAAATTAGATTTTGTAGGCATAATTAAGCTACAAAAGCAGTAGAGTGTAGTTTTAAATAACATACCAATGAAGAGGTATGTATTTACATGTTACCAGTGTCGGATGAGAACATTATCTCAGTCTTTTTTTTTTTTTTTTAAGAACTGAGAATTTTCACTTCCTGTAAGCATCCAAACAGATTGAAACATTTTTGCTTTTATTCCATCAGTGTGACAGCTTGCCTTTGCCCGTGGTGCTTTTCTGCATAAATCTAATGCTGCATTAGTCTGGTGGTTTACATACATATTCATGGCTCTACAGTAAAGTAGCTCATTGAAGCGTGTGGTGATGGTGCTCATGCAGAATTTAAGACACTGTCATTTTGTTCTGGGCAGAACTGCAAGCTGCCACGTAGAGACCTACTTCACATTTCTGCTGATGACACCAACAACATTTATAACAGCTTAATCACAGTGTGCTCAGCCAAAACGCCTTTCAAAGGAGTACTTAACACCAGCAGCACATGTCAGAGGAAATTTTTTTGTTTTCTGTTGCCTGCTGCTTAAATTATAATGCTTGCACTTTATACATTTTAACTTAAACTGATGGCTTCGGTGTTTTTGTGTGTTTTCTGGCCTTCTTTTTTTATACACTTCCAGTAAAAATGTTGTTCTCCACATATGGGAGACAGCAATGAATGATGGGAAAAGGGTTGTAATTGTATGCTGATGTGACCATTCTATAAATAACATTTTCTCCTATAGCAGCTCCTTTCTTCCTCTGACTGTGTTGATAAATCAGAAAACTCTCATATGACTTGACTTGTGCTGTGTGTTGGGATTTAAAAAAAAAAAAAAACAATGTCTTTTCATGTCTCTGTTTTTTTTTTCATCCATATATTAGTTCTTATTTTAGGTGCAATGATTTACAGTTCAGAGAAAGCAAAGGGACAGGAGAGAGAAGAAAAAGGAGAAAATCTCACTCCTCCTCCTCCTTGTGAAAGGAGAGAGCAGTGAGGAAAGGGAGGAGGAGGAATGAGGGAGAGGGGGGAGGGTAAACACACCCAGACAGAGCCATGTCTGACATCCTCGCACACTGAAAGAAGGAAGGACTAATACAAAGCCAGTGCGACCAAGCAGAAGAGAAAGAGGAGGCAGGGAGGGAGGGAATAAATGCAAAAAAAAAGCCCGGCAGAGAAAAAAGGGTAAAAAAAGATGCACAAGAGCTGCATCAGTTCTTGTCCGCAAGGAACAAAAAACATTGTGTTCGTGAATGGGAGCTGGTGAGCTCAACCACAAGGCGAGTGCAATGAGAAACCAGGCAGACTTCAGTCGCTGGTGCTGCTGAGCACCAATCCTCTCTCCCTCTTGTCTCTCCCCGTCTCTGTCTGCCAGCTAGGACTGAGCCTCGGTATGATTTAGGGGAAGGCTTTGGGGGCTTTTTATTAGGATTTGGTGCTTAATGTTTCAGGAATATGCTGCCGGAGAAGATTTGAACGTGCTGTTATTTCTGATTGAACACAGTGTGCGACGTGGAGACTCCTCCGGCTGCTGCTTTCAGGGCTGCTCCCCTCCCTGCTACCTCTGGCTGTGTTTGGGCTATGGTCCTGACTGAGAAGCAGGGCATCACCCAGATGCGGGGAGCCGACTGTATGGGAGGTTAAGCTTGTAAACACCAGCATGGGAGCCAAACAGATGAAATGGTAAGAGCTGTTTTTTATGTAGCATGTTGTCAATCCAGGCTGCTATTTTTGTCGACAATACAAACACAAATCAATGGCAGATATGTACTATACACTGGGCCTGAATTCAGAACATTATCTCATTCACTTGATCAGCTTGTGTAGCTCAGTTTTAGTCTTAGAGATGCATTTCATCCCTAACAACATGACTTTGAAGCCCAAACTGAGCGGGTTATTGTTCGGTGTTTACAGTGCAGTAGGTGTGGGTGTGTCCCTGTGTGTGTCTGTGTGAGCTGAGCTGCTATTGCCTAGCAACCACTGCCATTACTGGTGCTCCCATTTCATGATTCAGATGAAAATATAGATTTTAAGTGATATTAGGATAGGAAACATTTTTTTCCCACATCAATATAATAGGACAACAGTTTAAGGATTAACATATTTTAAAAAGTTACCTTGTTTACATCGATGTTGCACCATATTTACCAGTTAAACCAACTGTTAGCAACTATTTTCAACCACTTCTACGTATATTAACTTGTTAGTATATAAACTTTCCATGCTGATCACTGATGGTTGAAGAAGTATTCGGATACTTAAGTAAATATACTTCAACGGTGTGAAAAATACTCCACTGAGAGTAAACATCCTGCATTGAAAATCACATTTATTACATGTTAATAGTTAAATATTCTTAGATCATCAAAGGTTGAAGTACTTATGACTATCAAACATGTCCCTTATGGCTGTTATATTGTTATATATGGCATTATTGGATTGTTAATAGGCAGCATTTAACTGCAGCATAAGGCTGAGGTGAGATTAGTTTTGATTACTTAATATATTGTGTACTATTTTAATCCAGTGGCTCCCATACTGGCTGTTAGGCCCCCTCACTGGGTCACAAGATACATCTGAGTGGTCATGAGATGGTAACTGGGAAGAAAACAATAACAATAATGATAAAAAGTTATGCAACACAGTTTTTAAAGTTTTTCTACTTCTCAAATCAATGTTTTTTTTTTGTTTTTGTTTTATGCAATATTGAGTCATTCTTTGTCCTTAAGTAAGGAATCACAAGCCAAAAAAGTTTGGGAAGTACTGGTTTAATCTGTGGTGGCACATTTTTTCTATAAGAATATCATATGCTATTCAAAGTGAAATATTTACTTTAATAGTAACCGCGATGTTCAAGCAAATGCAGAGGATTAACAGGTAAAAGACAGCAGCAAAGTAGCAGTATAAAGAACCCATCCATCCATTATCTATACACCGCTTAATCCTCACTGGGGTCACGGGGGGGCTGGAGTCTATCCCAGCTGACTCAGGGTGACACCCTGGACAGGTCACCAGTCTATCGCAGGGCTACACTTGGAGACAGACAACCAAGTACACTCACATTCACACCTATGGACAATTTAGAATCACCATTTAACCTCAACATGTTTTTGGACTGTGTGGGAGGAAGCCAGAGAACCCGGAGAGAGTTCTGCAAACTCCATGCAGAAAAATCCTGGATGCCCCCACCGGGACGCGAACTGGCGACCTTCTACCTGCGAGGCAACGGTGCTAACCACCACACACCTTGCAGCCCAGTATAAAGAACCAAAAAATGTAAATACTCAAGTACTGCAAAATTACATTTCAGTATTAGGGTGAATTTACTCAGTAACTTTCCAGCACTGCTGATCAGATGTTGTTAATCTGTTGCACTGAAGCTCATCTTTTGTAAATCCCAGTGCTTAATCTTTGGCTTAACCCATATGTTCCAAATCTGTGTGTCTGTGTGTGTGCGTGTGTTCTCGTGGTGCAACTGATCGGCAGTGAGCATCTAATATATATTTGTCAGACTTCATTGAACTGCTCCCTGAGACAATGATAGAGGGTATCCCGATAATGTCATCAGCTGAAGTGACAAGATTAGTGGGAGGCAGCTTCTTTGATCCCCTTTGGAAAAACACTTAAGGATAATTACAGCAGCATCCGATAAGGCGCTCTGTTCATGTTTTTTTGTGACCCAGTGCAGTGACTCTTTCTGAGGGGCTGTTAGGACCAAACTATTAGATGTTTCTCAGCATGGCGAATGTGCCCAGTTTTCTGAAATTAAAAATTTAACTCACATCTTTGTATTTTTTCACTCAAAAAATAAATTAAAAAAAGGCTTAAAGGTGCATAGATTATTGTTGCATGTTCATTTTTTCTGAAGGTGTTTGCAGGTAGCCCTCAAGGTCCAAAAAAATCTCCTTGGACCAAGAAAAAGAGGGCTTTCATTTCAGAGACTACGACTTTAGTTTTGATCTGACAGGCCAGTAGGAAACAGCAGTGGGATACAGCATCACCTCAGTTAAAATCCCCACTAAACCAATCAGATCCCAAAATAAGTGCTGTAAAAGTCAATTTACAACCCCTTGTATCCTGTGACCATGTCCCCCATCACCCATGTCCAACATCACAGCATGTGGACGGTCATAGGCGCTTGACTCAGGCTCCTGTTACTGGCATGCTAGCAACTGGGACTGCAACTAATGATTGTTTTTATTGTTGATTAATCTCTCGCTTGTTTTCTCTATTAATCAATAAGTTGTCTGATTTGAAAAATGTCATGAAATGTTGAAAAATCTGATCAGTGTGTCCCAAACCAAAAGGTCATCTTCAAACGTCTTGTTTTGTCTGCAGCCAAAAGAAATTTAGCAAATATCATGGAGGAGGACAGAAAGCACAAAGTATTTGCATCTAAGAAGCTTAAATAGACAATTTAGGCTTTTTTTCTCCCAAATGGTTAATTGATTATCAAAATAGTTTCTAATTAATTTAATAGTCCACAACTAATCGATTGATCTTTGCAGCTCAACTGGCACCGGAAGAGTCAGTTAATTACTTTTGTCTGTACTGAAAAATATTTCAACATCTATTATATAATTGGCCAAGAAATGTGCTGCAGATCTGCACGGTGCCCACACTGTCAGCCCTCATGTCTGGTGATCCCCTGACCTTTGTTCTGTTGCTTCTAAAAGGTTAATGTTTTAACAACTATTGGGTGGGCTCCCATGAAATTTGGAACATACACATTCATGCACCCCTCAGGCTAAGTTTTAACAATGCTGGTGAGCCTCTGACTTTTCATTTAGCTCATCAGGACAAAAATTCTAATTTGTCTGATGCTTTTGTTTATGACTCATACCCTTTAAAAACATCCACATCAGCCTCAGTTGAACTTGTGTTCCTTTTCTGCCCACAAACATTAACTTGCAAACTTGCTAAACTAAAATGATGAAAATGTTAAGTGCTACACCTGCTTAACATCAGCATGTTATAACTGATACTGTCATTTGTGGCGCTTTGCATATATCCAGCTTTTACCTTCAGGTTTTCACATCTGCACTGCTACGGATCGTTTTAGTCTTGTTTGTTTAGTGGCTGAGAAGCAGAGCGTTATTATAAGTTGTCACATGAATCTGTGCACAGTTTGGCCACACAGGGGCAGGGTGAACGCCAAAGTGACAATGATACAAGTGTTTGCTGTCTGCTGTGATATTAGCTTGTGCTGAGTAATGCTATTAGATAAGCAGAAAATCTCATTGACTACGATCTAAGTCTCGCTCCATATGTATGGGAAGAACAAGTTCAACCGTGCAAATGCAATCCCTCAGGACATTCTTTGGGTCTAAACACAGTTTTATCCCACAGTTTGGTCCACAGCTATTTTTCCTTCTTAGTTGTTTAGCCTCAGGAGCAGGATGATGAATCGTGATGCTTTTCTATGGCCTAGCACAGAGTTTAGATCTGTTTCTGCAATCACAGGCTTGTTTTCACACGCAGACGTGGGGGGTGGGACGAAGGAATCCTGCGCTCAGGGACCATGCATAATGCCATAGGTCGCAGGTCACAGTAGCTCCATCCTATTTCTACCAACACAGCAGAATGAAGATGACAGCTGGCCTGAACCTGAGGCTGCAGAAGCTCTCAGAAAGCACAAAACATATATTCATCATCAAAGCAGCAAGAAAACCAGCGATTCACAAACCATGCAAACATTATGTTTTGAAATTGTGGCTGAAGGGGGAGAAAAATATGCAAAGAATTTCCTGTGGGAAAATGACAGAGTTGTGTGCATTCCTGCTCCCAGTGTGTATTTTCTGAACAGGTTTCCAACCTGTTTCTTCCTGTTTTTTTCTTAATTCAATTATTTGCAAAATACTCTGCCATACTTCATGCTCCTATGGGCATTATATGTTAGGAAACGGATGTGGTTTAAAATATTTAGCCCAGATGGGATTAATTGACATTTTTATGCTCCTTCGGGAGTGTATATCTCCATTTTATGTTGCTAGGTTTATTTATTGCCGTGCATTTGGCAGGACACAAACACATTCATTCCTTCCTGTGCCCACCATCTGTTTCAGTCTCAGCTCAGCCAGCCCTGCTCACACCCCCAAAGAGGAGTATGTTATCACCCAGTCCACTGACACCCCTAAAGAGGAAACAGTCCACGATCAGTCTGAGAACCAGAGGGAACCTCAGGATGAAAAATCTGAGCTGACAGAGAAGAAATCTGTCACAGGTTGGTTGGCTGCACATCAACTCTTGTAAAGCCAGATAGGATGCAATGAAAGAAAAAAAACAAACAAAACAAAATAAGAAAAGCTCCATTGCCTCATCTCCCTTTCTTCCTCACTTCCTTTCCAGAGGAGGTGTCTCTCTGTGGATTGTGTCCCTCCCTCGGGCAGGATGCGCAGGAGGAAGAAAAGTCCTGGGAGGAGCAGCTGGATGCCCACCAGGAGCAGCTGGAGAAGGAGATGCAGGAGGCCAGGCGGATGGTGTTCCGCCTACAGGTAAGTCCTGGTGATGACACACTATAAAACAAACTGCACAGCTACTTTGAAAACATTGACTGAAGGTATACAGACTACAGATGCCTCAGAGGAAGGTTGCAGTTCAGCATACAGTAAGATTTGAGCTTGGTTTTAGACTTCTGGTTGTCTGCCCACACCTGCTGTATTTTCAGTGTCTCAAATAGGTTATATAACAATAATAAGATGTCAACAAAATAAATAAAACTGTATCCGAAGAATGAAGTCATCGACTCGAGATAAATGAAGTTGCTACCTAAAGGCACTTAGATGTCTTTTTTTATCAGACAAACCTACAGAACATCTATTTGTTCACATCAATATCACTCTGTTGCAAATGTCTACAACATCATCTACAGGCAGACCATCTATTGTGTATCTTTATAGTGAAAAATCAATGTAGCGGTTGTCAATTTTATATCTTTAATTTTAATGATTAAGTTTCTAGCCCGTTGCTTCTAATGCAATTAAATCATTTTAATTTGCAGAGGTCTTAGATACTGCTACCTAATACAAGCACCTAATAAGATATACCACTGCCTTGTCTTGTGATATTTTGAACATTTGTAAAATCTACAGATAATTTGTGATTTTATTGTAATAATCGTAAAACATTCTATTTTATGGATTGGTGACATGCATACTTGCATATTTCAATAAGCTATGTGTGTGTTAATTTTGTGGGGTGTTTTTTCTCTTTTATACTAGTTGCATGGTTATATTTCAGGTCAGAGTTAATAATTACAATAACAGCACATAATCAAGCATAATACATTAAAATATGTTAAATTGTTAAATGTTTGATTCATAAATCAAACATGTTGAATGATGCAGTGGACCAGAACTTAAGATAAAGAGAGAGAAATCTATTTGCCATTAATTAAAGACAATTTATTGGCAGGTATGGTGTCATTCTTGTATTTAGCTATAGTTGGTGGTGCAGAAACAACAACTTGACACACTGTGCAGAGATTTTAAAATAGATGTGTTTCGTGACTTTTACAGAAATAGCCTTTCTCGCTAATTACAAACTTTATGCTGTCACTTCTAAATATAAGTTTTAAAGTCTATGTGTACTTGTGCAGGCTTTTTCATGTGACTATCAGCTGCGATGCAATATTTGATGCCACGTATAAAAATACACAACTGCTATATTAACGAATACACAAAAATATATCGGCAATGCATGTTTAGTTATGAGTGCTGACAGACCGTCAGTCTGTGCGTCTTTATGTGTGTGCCTTTGTTCTCAGGCTTTGCTGCTCCATGGCTCCCTCCCCGAGGAAGACCAGGATGGATCCGTGAGCTTCGGAGATAGCCGGGCTAACGCTGAACAGCAGCTGGTACAGTGCCCTCTCTCTGCTAACTTGAGAAAACCACACTTGCTCGCCACTCTGTGTGAAGTGTCCGCGTCAGCCCTTCTGTTGTGATGATGTTTGCAGCCATCACTGCTCTCAAGAGTGGCCAATGTAGCGCACAAATGAATCTCTCTGATCTGCTAGCCTGCTGTCATGCAGGCCCATTGCCTCCTCATACGTTCTGACATTTTTCCATTCTCTAATTACCATGCTCATACCCTCTCCCTTTGAAGGTTCTAATCCGCAGTCGTCTGGACCAAAGCATGGAGGAAGCCCTTGATCTCAAGGTACAGTAAGTAAATGTAATTAGGTTTAATATAGATGAGCCGCCTTACGAGCGGAGTCGCTTTTTCTAATGTTTCTGTTCATTTGTCGGACTCTTAGAGGGAACTCCTGAGGCACAAACAGGAGACGCGCCACATTCAGGCCATCAAGGTAAACCTCTTACTCTAATTTTGCACTTTAATTTTGAACTAAAATGGATTAAAGGATATAATTCAATCTATACCACATGTGCACTCTTCCAAACTTGTGATTCTGCAGTTATATGTCTTTCATCATACACAATATATCTTCTTTATTTCTTCACAAAGACATAAAAGTTTAGTAGTGGGAGGATGCAATCGACGAAGCAGGTGGATGCAGTTTATCTGTATTCAGGTCTTTTCTGGACATGTCTTTGATCTCCCCCCCCGTCTTTCTCATTAGGATGCTCTGCAGCAGCGCTTGGCAGTGCAGGAGGATGCCGTGCTGCAGCTAAAGCAGGAGCTGCTGAGGTGCAACATGGCCAAAGATCAGCTGGAAGGGGAAAATGTGAGACAAGCGATGATTTCCGTTTGACACGATAAAATATTTGACCCGCGTGACCCGTGGATGCAGCTTTTACGTAAGAGAAATGTAACAGTCATATATCACGTTGATGTATCTGCTTGCAGGCGGAGCTCAAACGCAAGTTGAGTGAAAGGAACAAATTACTCAGTGAATATGAGGTATTGTCTTTTATTATTTACACGTCTCGCGTTCTTTAGCTGCACACATGCAAATAAAGGCTTATGTCATCCATCTTTCTTGTCACAACAGCAGCAACTCGGGAGGAAGGACAGAATACTGCAGCAACAGCAACAAAAGCTTGACGAGGCTCAGCATAAAGCACACGAAGTCAGCCTTGGACGGGTACTGAGCATGACATGTTTCAAGTGTTTTCACAACATACTGTATATGTTTGGATGGCAATCGCACACATAACGCTGGTGATGGTATTTATAGAGTCTCTTTTAAAACATGGCTAGCAAGTAATTCACACGAGGCGGCACATACTTTCCCTCTTGTTAAAAAATGAAAGGGCCACTTGTGCAGTAAGGCAACACAATGCTCGAAAAAAAATAGTAAAGAATAAGAAAGTGACATCTCCGGTGCATCTCAGCATTGTAATCTTTACACTGTAAACCATTACTCAAGGTAGAGGGAATAGTGCATTTGTTGGAATACCATTTTCTGCGGCAGATTAATACACATTTCTTGCACCAGTGAGTACTTCTTGCAGCGGGATGGTATATGTGAGATTGAGTCAGAATAAACGACAGTGCTACAATGTTCGGCGTAATAAAAAAAACATGTCACCCAGTGCAACAGCGTGACTCACTGATGTGTTTTTAATAGATTTTGAACAACAATGAAGCTCTTATTCAGAGGAATAAGCTGCAGTATATCAGGCTTTGCTTTAGCTGCACAGGTCTGGTTTTGTTCGTTCGTACTGCTTTTTCTGGTAATAAGATAGTTATAGAATATCACCAGACTTTAAAAGATTAGTCTCACTCAGGTTTATTCATATGTATTATTATTTTTTTGTCTGTTTGACAGTCATTTAGGAGTGAAAGTGGTGGCTACGGTAACTCGGTGGCTTCAACATCTCCTCCAGCATTCAAACACAATGCGCCGGTATGTACCCTTTTTTATTAAATTCATCAGAAATGTGACTTACCGATTATTGTGTTGATGTTGTATGGGGATCTCAAAGGAAAAGAAACAACGCTTACATTATGGGGAACTAACTCAGACGTTTTGAAACAGTAAGGAAAAAATATTAGATTCAGTAAAAATATATACTTTATCCTAGTTCTGAGGCACAATTGAGATGCTAACCCAACATTTTAACTCGTATAGATATGAATAAAAAGTCATAATTATCAGATAATAAGCATCATAAGATATGCCAAAACACTGACTCACAATGTCAAAAAAATCTAATAATAATTCAAAAATATTAGATATTAAGTTAATTATTAGGTTAAAATTGTGAGAATTGTGTGCCAGACATATCATTTTGAAATAATGAGTCAAAACCACCTAATTATGACTTACCATGACTATTTTTATCCCTTTTTTTTTTTTTACACTTTGTACTGCTCTGAAATGAAAAGCAATATTACATACATGACAATCAAAGTACCGTTTGTCTCAGGGGGAAGAGCTGCAGCTCGTCCGGGAAGCACTACGCAGTTTGAGGGACAGTTTTTCGGGCCACGACCCCCAGCATCACACCCTGGACACCCTGGAGCAGGGCGTGGCCAGTCTCATGGACCGATTGCACTCTTTGGACACCCAACGCAGACAGGACAGAGGGGTATACGTTCTCCCACGCAACAACAACAACAACAACAAAATAATAGTAGCACGTCTTGTCACTTGATGAGTGATGACTCAACAACATGACATCGGAGTGTTTACCGTGAGTAACTGCTTCTTCTTCTTCCTCTTCTTCTTCTAGGAGGAATTCAAATCACCAGGACGCAGAGCCAACTCGACAGACCGTGACTCCTGGCCGCCGAGCTCAAGTGAGACAAACAGAATCCTTGTTTTGTTTAGGATTTGTCATCCTCCGCAACATCTCAACTCTGGCCGTTAAATCAAATTCTGCCATTCAATTACACTGCTATGTATGGAGGGGGGCATTATTGGCTGCGAGGTTAGAGCAATTTCAGACCCCGGTTGTGAAAAAAAAAAACAATATTTGCTGTGTTTGTAATTATCTCCAGAAATGGCGCACTCCCACAGCAGCCCGGGGTTGGACACTGCCGTCTCCACTAAAGTGCTCTATTTCACCGATCGCTCGCTAACTCCATTTCTGATTAACATCCCAAAAAGGTGAATATTAAAACACTTAATTACATAGCTATGGCTTTGTTTGTTCCTTCACTGTAGCATGCATGATTTTTAGGCAAATTGCTGCTTGGGTTAGAGCTGAACTGATGCGTGAATAGAGTTATATTTGGACGCTTCAGTGGCTGGGCTGGTTAAATGTTTATTCTAGAAAAATGCTCGTGTGCATGTATGTGTGCATAGATGATGACTGACTGGCGTGTGCTTTACAGGCTGGGCGAGGTGACGCTGCGAGACTTCAAGGCTGCGGTAGACAGACAAGGCAGTTTCAGATACCACTTCAAGGCCCTTGACCCAGAGTTTGGCACAGTGAAGGAGGAGGTAGGCGTGGGAGTAAAATTATAGCCCCTGCTTCTTTTCACATCAGCTTCAGCAGGCAAATGTAAAACGGCAGTTACAGAGTAAGATATGCTAATAATAGCCGTGCCTGCTCTATACTTCAAAACACTACGGGGTGACTTATTTCCATCCCAGAGATTTTGATAACACGGAGTAGTCATTTTCACTTTCTATCTAGACCTTTGTATCGTACATAATAGATGTGAGTCTCTCAGATATGTAAATGCTGGATGTTGGCTGCTCAGGTGTTTCAGGATGGAGCAGTTGTGCCCGGCTGGGAAGGGAAGATCGTAGCGTGGGTGGAAGAGGACCACGGAGAGCGGAGGTAGAACCCAAAAAAACCAGAGATCACCACTACAAACCTCAGTTACTCCCACTGGAACAGGAATCCACTGAAAAATACTTGTGATGCCATAACAAAGAATAGTTCTAATACAATTAACTGGGACCAATGGAGCTAAAAACCATTTCAATACATCTTTTAAAAGTGAATGTTTCATATAAAGAATTTGACTTGACATTTGGTTACTGCTCTATTTGACGGAACGCATATTGACGTTGTTTGCAGCTCATGAATTAACATGTGGGACTGCCATTTAAGGGTCAGTGACGTGATACTTGAAACTGAATTACAAAAGAATGTTACTTTTACATTAAATAACACACTCTAAGCTGTGCTCTAAAAAGCTGTAATCACTGCATAGTATGCAAACCTTAAAACAAAAGTGTTTACTGACATTTTTTTCACACGTTCCAGATTGCCAAATTGTGATGTTGTTGTTCTGCATCAATTTTGATGTTTTAATAAATTATTGCATGGATTATTTTGTTGTCAATTATTCCCCCTGCATACAGTAATGACACTGTACACCAGCTCCTAGCCATTATACACCTCCACTCATACACCCACACATTAATAAACAAAATCCACAGATTGTCATTAAAGTCAATTAATTTTTTTTTTTTTTTTTTTAGGTGAAGAATAAAATTTGCTGCTGCACATCAGCCCACACGGCACAAAGGGACACTGTTACATATTTGTTTTACAAAAACATTTTGCTGTTGGAAATGGATCAATTTACAGACAGCTGTTCGCTGTTTGTAGGCTTGAGTTTTGAGGCAGCGGATGGGTCCCTGCATAGTATAATATGATCTCGATGCTTTTTCCATCACATGAAAAGACGTTTTGTTTGCGTTTATTGTTTACTTTGAGGTATTTTCGATGTCAGAATTTACTCCTCGCCTCTATGTACGCTTGTTTCTCCATTTAGGCAAATGATCACAAAACATCCACTTTCAAAGTAAGCCTTCGTTTCTTCTTATTAAAGATGGCAGATGCAGTGTCTTCATTTACGGTTTTTGGAAACTCCACAAGCAAATAGTAAACATCCTCTACTTCCAGTAAGACGTCATCCTGCGGAGAGAAATACATTCAGCACACTTTAAGACCCACTACGGGCCAATTATGTATTTTTTATGACACCCAGCTACGCACATCACACGCTGGATTGTAAAGTGGTTCATTATAACTGTTGAAGCGAGTGTGTAACCACTAACCTTAGACATTCTCAGCTGGCACTCTGACATGGAGCAAACCTTTGGCAGCTCCACTGTCAGCTCCATGCTGCGAGGAGCTCCTGCTGTATCCGTCTTCACCTCAAGTTGGTACTCTGGCTTCTGAGGCTCCACAAAAGTGGTAGAGATGACCTGGATCAAATCCTTCTTTATGTGCTCTGCAGGTGTACAGATAATTTGGGCTGCCGGGTCCTCTTCTTGTTTCTCCGCTCGCAGGGAGGAGATCTGCTTTAGGAGGGCAGCCGGTGTCTGACCGGCTATAAAAAGGAAGAGTATGGATTATTAGAAACTGTGGGAAAAGGTGGAAGATAATTCACCTTCAGCAGGAAGGGAAAATAGTTCCAACATAAAAGGCTTGTAGCAGCTTATCGTGGTGAAAGACTTATTGCTACACCTGTGTCTGGTTGTTTGGAGGAATTGGGCCACTTCTGAAACCCAAGCCGGCGGTGCAGCTCATCTGGACTACTTTTTGGGCTGCAGTTGATGACACTGTACCGCTGAGATAACCTCATCTCATGCTGCTGCTGCTGGGCAAAGCTCAGGGCCAGCATATAAACCTGGTTAATGTGAGTTTGCTCTTTCTCGCTTTCCTGCAGCACTGCCGGATTTAAAGCCACATCCAACACAGCAAACCAGCCTGTGGAGAAAAAAACTATGAGCATTCTTGTTTTTATCATGCAACAGAAAGGCTGGTTGTTCAGCTTGTTATGCATTTAACCTTCATTTGTGCCTGTTTCCAGTTTCCCTGCATACACGGGTAAAGGCCTGCTGGGATCCTGAGGTGCAGGCACACGCTTCCAGCTGCATATGTTGACATACAGCAAGCCTTTCTTTGGTTCCTGTTAACGACACAGACGCACTGTCAGGAAATCTGTAAAAACAGCCTGTTTCAAAGCTATCAATGGGCACAGATCTGACAGCTTTGCAGAATGTAGAAAAAAAATGGGATGTTTTGTACGAAAAGATAAACAAAGCTAAAACGGTTCATCAGTGGATCAGTTCATTCATGAATTAGTCTTTCAACGAAAGATTCATTGGCAACAATTTTATGAATCAATTCATTATTTCTGTATATTTTTAGGCAAAATGCACAAGCTTCAGCCTAAAAAAAGTAAATATCTTCTGTTTTTTCTTCTCCCTATTATAGTGGACTGAATATATTGGGGGTTTAAACTGGACAAAGGATTTAGGAACATTTGAATCATACCTTATCATATACTTCATTTCATTAGCTGTTGCAAAACATATAAATGTTATATTTAAATGGGGTGACAATATTTCAATGACCTGTCAGATTAATTTCGTAAATAGTGTTGATTTGTTCATACATCATAGTTATGAAAATTTGTCTCTGTACCCAGTTGCTTTTTTTCCCTCCTGTATCACATTCAAAACGAAAACTCTACAGGGACATTTTTTGGTTACACTTGCTGTCTGTAGTTAAACCTGCAGTGTGGAACTTATGTCTCCACCTTCTGGCAGTGAAAGCAATTATACAAACAACTGTGATACTTCCTCTGAATGCTGAATCTCTTTGTTTATCTGGAGCATTACAAACTTTTCCTGGACTCCCTCTAGGTTTACTCCTACTCCCAGTTGCTGTAGTCTACTCTTCCTCTGTAGCTCGATGGTTCTTCCCATACACACACACATATATATAAATCTAACTACAGTAGCAGTGCAGAGCAGTGTATAACTCAGCACTCATCTGTTAATATGCTGACTGCCCTCACAAGTAACAACAGTACTATAATGCTCAGTGTAATAAAGAAAACAGTTCACCCGGTACAACAGTGTGACTCATGGATGTGTTTTTAATAGATTTTGAACCACAAGGAAGGTCTTGTTGAGAATAAAGGCTACACTATATCAGGCTTTACTTTAGCTACACAGGTCTAATGTTGTTCTTTTGTGGCATTTTTT
>NW_007577935.1:314793-320509 GCF_000690725.1 Stegastes partitus | reverse complement strand
AAACTCTGAGATATATAAAAATTAAGGGTATTAGATCTAACTTTTTAATAAAAAGCCAGAATTTTACAGTCACGATTGGATCACTATTATAAAGTTAAAATTATAATAAAATACGTCAGCATTATATGATAAGTAAACACATTGACTTTAAGAATCAATAAACTAAATAATAACCTAAAAGCACGAGGTAAATGTGACAAATAAATACATTTCAATGGAGGCTTCCTTCTTCCGCTCTGGAAACCAATCATTGGTGGTTGACGTAGAAGCATCACTGGCGGTGCGCCAGCCCGGGAATGTGACGAGACATTTAAAACTCAGGTGTGCGACAGATGGGCTTAATCTGTCAGTCCTCAATTGTTTTCAGCCTTTTGGCCGCAAGTTGGATGTAAGGACTTACATTTATACGTAAAGGTCTCACACTGTAGCTCTAAGTTTAACATCACGTTTTGGTCAATATGGCGGAACCTATTAACCGAGCCACAGTGACGGAATTTGGTGCAACACCTGTACATGCACCTGGAGGCCCCGCACACCTAAACGGAGCAATTCCGTCAGACACACCTGTGCTTTCAGCTGCTTGGACTAAAATGTATGTCGTGACATCTCGCTGGTGATAGCGAAAGTCAAGTTGACTCGTAGTTACCGGTTTAATTAGGCCGCTGCTACCGACGTAACTTACCAGTATTTCGGTGCACAGAGTCGAGTGGAGCTCAGGGGGCGACCTGAACTCATCTCCTTCCTTCATCTGTTTCTCTATGAACCTGCGGTAGCCTGCAGGGTCATTCTCAGAGAGATCATCCAGCATGGACCACAACTGGTTGACCTGCTGCAAAACATCCTCTGTACTTCCAGCGGAGGACATGTTAAGGTAACTGCTAAATGCTTAGCCGCTAAATAGCCGTTCACGCTAACTAGTCAGCTGTTTGATAAGAAAACAACAAGAGAAACGCCGACGTTTGGGCCTTAAAGTCAGAAACCCTACTTCTCTGTGCTGTTAAAAAAAAAAAAAAAAAGTTGATTTCAAAATGCTGAGAAAACATTGAGCAACATTCCGTAAATAGAACAAACTAGCTATTTTCTGTCAAACTAGTGTAACAACTACCGCTAACTTGGCTAATGTTGTCTGTTGCTATGGAAACTGAATGTAACGTCACACATGTGCGCCCTGGCGGCGGGAAGCAGAGCTGCAGCTCAATAATCACAACACACACAGGGCGTGTAAGAGGCATAATTTATATTCAATACATGAAAAATATAACATAGAAATGTATTTTTTCAGTCTGTCTTTGTGTGTACATTATATGACGGACATTTAAAGTAAAAATATAAGATGTAAATATAGCTTTTGATGTTTCAAACAGTTATAGCAGTGGCGACCTCTGCTTGGTGTGGTTCATGAGGCCTTCTCAGTAGTTCTGCAAAGAGACAGAATCATAATGAGCAATCGGATACAAAAATAATGATATTGGCAGTGTATGAAATTAATAATGGCTCTCTGTAGTGGTGTCAGGAGTTCTTGTAATCATGCAATTAACTGAAAGCACCAGTATCTTCATTTTAAAAATAATAAATAACACTAAATTCAAGAAGTTATTTAAACATAACCATTATTAGGCACTTGTAGTTTTAAAATTAGACAGGCAACACTTAAATCCCCCTTAAGAGTGTTATGCTTTGCTTATTGTATTAATAGCATTTCAATGTGTAAGTCCAGGTGAAGCTAATTTAAGCTACCTTATATAGCTTTCTAATCAATAGTAACCTGATTATGTACTGCATGTAAATGCTACATCTACAGTTGTTATGGAAAGATAGTGGAGTATAACATCACATTACTGGTACTTGTACTGTTCAAATACTCAGTTACTTTCCACAACAGAATTTAAAAAAATGCATTTTTACCTCCATCATCTCATAGATCCAGCCCAAGAATTCTGCCACCTTGGTGTAAACCCCAGGATGATTGGGCTCAGCGCATCCCGTCCCCCAGCTGACGACCCCCACCAGCCTCCACACATTTTCATCCTGGCACACCAGAGGACCCCCACTGTCTCCCTGAAGAGGTAAGACACAAACACTGTTCATACAACTGTAACAAATAACGGAAGACAGGATGAATCTTTCAGACGCCTCTGCATGGCAGTCTTCAAAAACACACGTCTCACCTGACATGCATCCACTTTTCCCTCTGTGTATCCGGCGCAAAGCATCCGTGGCGTGATCTCTCCATTGTACATGCAGGAGCTGTTACATTTCTTTGTGCTTATTATTGGAACTGGCGCCTCTTTCAGGGTGTCAGGTGAGTGAACTAGGAGGGAAAACACACATTTAAGGGTTGCTCTGTCAATACGCTCGACACACTCTGTCACCCTGCTTGATTTGTAGCAGAGGTAAATTTATTTTAGAGCAGTGCAGTAGCGTCTTACTGCCATCAGGCTGCGTGTATCCCCATCCAGAAATCCAGCACTGTGTACCTCCTGGAAGGTCGTAGTCGTACTGAGGCAGGCAGATGGGCCTAATTGTATCTAGTTAAAGGAGGGAAAAGGGAATTTTGCTGCTTAATACAACAAATCTGGCAGATTACAATGTGATAATTTGGTTTGAATTAGGATTTTTTCTTCAAATCTTTGTTACAATAAGACTTTCTTCCACACTGTGAGAAAGACATACTTTTCCCCATGTGATTTGATTTTGTCCCGAAGTGCCCCTCATCAAATTTAACTTTTACTCTGAACATAGTTAGTTTCACAAAGTCACCCTTCACTAAAAACTTGGCTTACTTATCGTTACTTCATGAGGATATTTAGGTTTTTACATTCCTCTGTTGTTTCTTTGTGCTCATGTTAAATCTGAGTTAACAAACAAGCATCCCTTTTCAACATGGAAGCCATTTCTGGTCCAGTATGCAAGGTACAGAAAGTGAATGTTTAAAAATTGAACTGTACATGCACATACACTGAAGTGGGCGTCATCTTGAGTGCGGCAATTACATTTCGGGAGACAAGAGTATTTGCATGTTGATGTATTCTGGATTTTTTGTAATTGTTGCTTGAAGCATAGGGATTTAAGATGCCTTTAAACATCTGAAGGTGTTTTCTTCAATCTTTGTTGAGGTTGTATGCATACATTTGAATGTTTATAAAGAGTTGTTTCTGTAAGATGCTGTGGATGCAGAGGTGGATTTAATCCTGTGCTGCAACATGTGCTTGCATCCTTTTGATTCAAAGTGTATATCATCATTATACAGATGTTAGCACACCTGACACACCTGGGAATCATTGTTTATAGTAAGAGGAAAAAGCTGCTTTTGTGGTGTTATATTAAGGGCGTTTTTGCTGTAGTGTATCAGGATAGGTAAATAAAATGGAGTAAACTGAGACTACAGTTTTTGCATTTTCAGCTCATGTGCTGTGTGCAATGCTCATTAGGAGACCGACCTGAGAAATTGAGCGGCGTCCGCAGCTTCATCAGCGCTATGTCGCTGTCGTGGCTTCTGTGGTTGTAGTTCTTGTTGTAGATGATCTTCTCCACAGCGTACCCTGTATGTTGAGCCATTTTAGCGGAGCTGCGGGTCACAATGCCAGCGTAGACCACCCAGCTGGAGACCTGAGGTAGCCTGTAGCTGACATTTGAGAACAGAAAAGAGAAAGCAGATACTGATAAGAGACTGACTATTATCCTTGGTCGTGGCTGTAACCTCCGACCTTTTAATGCCCGGTAATGTCAGCAGTCTTACTTGTGCACACAGTGGGCAGCTGTGACTACCCATTGACTGGTGATGATGGAGCCTCCACAGGTGTGGCGGTTGCTGTAGTAGAGGCTGACCTGCCAGGGCCACCTGCCCAGCGTGGCCTCAACTCCCCCGATTATCCTGGGCAGCTTAGCTCGTGTCCCGCACTCTACACAGAGATCCATTCATCACAAAAAGAGGAGCTGAATCGGATTGGCCAGAAAACTGCTGCAGCGAATGTCATCATTCACTCTGCCTCTGATGTGAAGCTTTTCACAAGAATTAGGCGAGAGCTACAGGGCTTTGTGTTAGGTGCAAAGTCAAACTAAAAGTTAAGTTCAATTTGCTCACCAAAACATTGCAAAGCGATAACCTTCCCTGTGATACAGCTCCCCCTAAATGAAAATAAATTGGGTAACTAATGATGCATAATTAATGTGCGAGTAGCCACAATTTTCCCTTCATCATTATGAGTATGATGTCCTGAGACAAATTGCCTTACCTGAACTGCCACATATTTTCCAGACTGCTCTTGTGTTCTGAGGTAATTTGTATAAAGCCATCAGTATAGTTTGGCCCGATATCGGTTAGATTCACTCCTTTATGCTTGGTCAGTCTGATAAGAGAACATATGCGAAATGGGTGGGAGTGAGTATACAGATAATTTAGACTCATAAGGTGTGAAACAAGATTGTAAATGAGGTATCAGTAGATCATAAACAAGCCAAGCCTTCAAGCTTAGCAAAGCAGGCTAATATTAAAGTAAGTAAGTGAGTGAGCACTCAGGTCTCAATCAGGCTGATCACTGTAAAGAGCTCCAGTGTGATCTGGCCAAGAGTTCAGACAAACCTCAGATAACCCAGCTGTCTGCAGACCAGTGTTCCCAGCGAAGAGTTCCACCTCTCGTAGCACACCGGCAGCCAGGTGGGCAGCTTCCCCAGCTGGATCTCCAGTAGAGAGTTCTCTGGGCTGATTCTGTAAAACACTGAACCTGATTGATTGAAAATCCCTCCAGACACAAGCTCTCAGTCAACAGTAATGAACAAGCCTCTTCTATGAGTGAGAAATGATTAGGAATAAAAAAAAAACATGTGAATCTATGCTAATGTAGTCAATAAAGACGGATCATTGTGTGTGATGTTTTTATGTCAGTCAATGGGCATCTCTCAAGAGTGAACAAAAGACAACAAGAAGCAGCTGTTGAATATTAAATTTGCTAAACTAAAAATCACTTCCGAGGTGACCCATGACCTGATCCAATAAATCACACAATAAGCTGAGCACAGTCTGGTTCTGTTGATTCAGAAAATCGTGAAGCAAACAAAAACCAAGAGAGGAGGAAACACTGACCTTTCCTGGGGTCAGAGATGGAAATGTCCTCCGTCACATTGCAGAATGACGTCTCCTTCGTATCCCCCAGCCCCACCGGGCTTTGGGAGGAGGAAGGCCTCAGCAGAAGTTTGACTGAATGCAGATAAAGATATCGCTTATGAGTCTTTAAATCTGCCAGCGAGACAGACGGCAAAAACATGTTGCCACATTATCTGAATTAGCATCCGGAATACACCAACATCTGGTGGAGAAATAAAATGTCACTCTGCAGACGAGAATGTGAGGAAATATGTTCATATCTAGAAATGAAGCGAATCAGAAAAAAAAGCTAATCGAAACAGTACTTGGCATTTTTAGAAGTGATTTGTGCCTCTTCCAGTTTCTTCTCTCTGTAAAACTTGATATTATTGTTATTAGTTGGGGGACTTGAGAGAAAAAGGATAAAAAGCAAATCTTTGAAACTCAGGAAGCACATTATCCCGACTTTAAGCTCTTAATAGTGGTAAAGCTCCGAAAGCTATATCCATTTAGAAAAACAATTTTGATATTGTCTTTGAAAATGATTTCAATTGTTAGAGATCATTATTTTTGAAACACAGTTCTTCTTATATGGGACGAAATGTTTTATAGTTAGTTTTATTGAAATTAATT